>NC_056741.1:596879619-597022119 GCF_019279795.1 Protopterus annectens | reverse complement strand
ACTTTTCTGAGATTTAAAAAAGTTCGTTACAGGCTTGCTGTTCTTGAACTGTTAAGTTTCTGTGAGGCCATTTTTGCTTGGGCTAAAGGAAGATCTCTCTGTTGGTCAGTGGCGGTGATAAACATTGAGCTGCTTCCCTGCCCCCGTGGGAGTGGATAATGACTTGAAACTGTAGTTTTATTGGCCAAAAGGGGTCAATTCCTGGCTCTTTCCAGCCCCTGCTATCAAGCCCCCTTTAGAGTGCTTTAGCGTGATTTAGCGCGGAGTTGCCACTAGAGCAGCATCTGGCAGCGCCGGTTTAACAAGGTTAAACTTTTTCTGGCTCCATAAAGGCTGTTTATTTTTTCCCTTAGAACTGCTCTACTACTAAACTAAACAGTATATCCCTTAACTAAAAAGTGCAGCACTTGTTCCTAAAAGCTTTTACTTGTCTTAAAAGCATCTTCTTTTCAGGTTTAGCACTTCTGTATTATACAAAGTCCCTAACTAGCAAACCCCCCCCCCCAGGAGTACCCACTTCCTTACCAAGTCCTCTCTTATTCAGTTACACCCCTAACTTCTAAACTTCTCTAGCATGTCGAAGGGCCAGATGCTGGCGTCCTCTCCTGTCCAGTTGGTGAATGTGGGAATATTGAGGCAATGTTACAATTGCCTCATGTACACTGACAACCCTCTCCTCCTCCCACATAACACAAATACTTGCGAGAGATGCAGCTATTTAGCTAAACTGGAGGCTGTGCTCTCTCAACTCGGGACTGGCAAGACCAGACAGGAGGAGAAGGCAACTACACACACCACAAAACCAGTCTCACATAAAGCTATCACAACAATGAATCAAACACATAAACACACAGTCATACTCGGAGGCTCTGAGCAAAAATTTACCTAAACAGCAGAGGCCTCCAAAGCAGACATCCAAGCAACTGCCACCTCATGACACACCACAGGCAACACATAAACCACAAAATCAGTGTGCAAAGCAGTCACAGCCCTTAAGGCCAAATACAACACCAAACATACTTATCATAGGTGACTCCATAGTCAGACACTGATGTCCCACTCACCAGGCTGAACAAGGAGAGGGTCACAGTAAGCTGCCTATTGGGCGCTAGAATCCGCCACATAACACAAGCACTCTGGTCACTCCACAGCAAGTACAAATATGACAGTGATTGTCCATGCTGGTGTGAACGACCTGAGACGTACCTCCCTGGCCTACATGGAGACAGAGGAGCTCCCTGATTATGTAGCCCAGGCAGGTATGACCCTGAGCAGTATCCTTCCTTCACCAAGAATGATGCCACAACATAGAGACAAGATGATCAGCTTTAACAATTGGCTTAATTTCTGGTGTCATTCAAAGGGGATCCAGTGTCTGCCTGGGATGACATGCTTGACAAGCCACGCTGCTTCGCAAGGGACTGCTTGCACCGGTCACCCCTGGGATTCCGGATATTGGCTGAGGCTCTTGCCACCCCCATAGTGCCTTTTTTAGGCAAGGCTCAAATTCTAAACCTACCACCCTAGAAAACAAAAATGGGAAGAAACTAAGGGTAATGCTGCTCAATGCCAGAAGTCTAAATCTCAAAATGCACGCTCTCGAGGCCCTTCTCAGTATGGAGAACATCTATGTCTGTGCTGTGACTGAAACCTGGTTCAAGGCTCCTGAGAGCACCCCGGCACTATCAGGTTTTACCTCATCATGCGTTCTGGCCCCAAACATCGGACCATACCACAAAAGGAGGGGGTGTATCCATATTAATCAAGGATACCCACACCTCCAGGTTGGTGGCAACGCACAAAGCATCGGAAACCATCCAGGTGCAATTAACCATAGGCAAAACTGCTCTACAATTTGTAGCATGCTACAGGCCACTCTCTCAAACTCAGGAACCCCACACAGCCTTCCTGAAGACACTGGAGGGTATAAATGTATCTCCAAACACCATTATATTGGTTGACTTCAACTACCCGAATATAACATTACTCAAGCCCCAACTTTCTAGCCCAGAGGTTCCTGGAGTTCATAAATTCAAATGCCATGGAACAACTAGTCACCGTTCCCACTAGAGGGGAAAATATACTAGATCTCATCATCACAAACATGGGGACAAAATGCTCCACACCGGAAGTATATCCCTCATTGGTGAGATCAGATCACAAACATATCTCACTGGAAATCCACATCCCGCCCCCACCCCAAACAAAAAAGACCACAGTGAAGAACTTCTCTAAAGCAAACTTCACATTACTCAAGACTGGTGTGGTATCCTTCAAGGCCCCCGAGCCGGTGGAAACCACAACCCAAGCTGCGGGAGCCCTTACAAATGCCTTCTACAAACACCTCCAGGACTGCATGGATCAGGCAATCCCTAATAAAACCAAGACTCTCTCCACCAAGGGCAAATGTCAAGTCTGGTGGACCCCAGCCATAAACAAACTTTACAATAAGAGGAGAAAGCTGTTACATGATAGAGCAAAATCCATAAAAGAGAAGACACCCTTTATCATTATTAGTAAAAAAAATACGAGCACTCATAAAATCATCCAAGGCAAAATTTGAGAGAAATTGCCATAGATTCAAAAGACAATCATAAGGCCTTCTTCAGCTATGTTAGAAACCTGGGTGGAAACTCCCATATATGTGCAGACTTAGTCCAAAATGATACAAAAATCACTGAACCCACAGACATTGCCAACATACTGGCAGACGGGTTCAGTGCAAACTTCACCCCCCCCCCCAAAAGGAGAGAACTATCCCAGCGGAGTGTAGCCTCCCAGACATCTCTAATGTGCAGGTGAAAGCGGCTCTCTCTAAAGCTAAAAAACAGCATCAATGGGACCGGATGGTGTCCCCGGCTGTGTGCTACACGAACTCAACGAGGAACTAAACCCGCATATAAGGCAGCGGTTTAATCTTAGCCTTACCACAGGATACGTGCCCAAGGAGTGGCGTACGGCAACTGTGGTCCCACTCCACAAAGGCGGTACCTCTATGGACCCTGGAAATTACCGCCCCATAAGTCTAACAAGCCTGGTCTGCAAAGCTATGGAGAGGATCTTAATGGAACTCATAAACAAAGACATAGGGGACTTGCAGACATTGGACCCGACCCAGTTTGGCTTTCTCGAGCAGATTATGCCTTTTGAACTTGGTCGACTTCTTAGAAACAGTCACCAAGGCCATTGATGAGGGAAAGGCAGTCCATACAGCCTACCTTGACCTTGCAAAAGCTTTCGACACAATACCCCACTCGGGTATTATAGAGAAACTTACCAGCTTAAATGTAAACCCATATGTCACAAGATGGGTTGCAAACTGGCTAAAGGACAGAACCCACAGGGTTAGAGTTGCTGGTGCCATGTCGGACTCCGTCGGTCACAAGTGGTGTCCCACAGGGCTCAGTCCTTGGCCCCCTGTTCGGCATCTACTTCTCAGAAGTACAGGCAAACCTAGGAGGACTATGGCTGACAAAGTTTGCAGATGACTGCAAACTGGGCGCCGTAGTGGAAAGTACATCGGACACGGATATCCTTCAGAGGGGTTTCACGGAAACTGATAACTGGTGCTAGAGCCATGGCCTGAAGTTAAATGCCAAAAAATGTATAGTCATACCCTTCGGGGAAAAACAAGGCAACCCCAAGCTATCATATAGATGGCAATCCATTAAGCACAGAATAGGTTATCGGGGACCTGGGGACCCAGGTTGGCAGTGGCCTTTCTTTTGACACTCACATTGCTAAAGTGGTTAGAAAGACCTACATTGCCCACCTTATGAAGGGATTCACATCCAGATCAAGTGAGGTCATTGTTCCCCTGTACTCTTCACTTATCAGACCAATGATAGAGTACAGTGCCCCATTCGGGATGTATCTCACCCGACACCTGCAGCAATTGGAGAGACCCCAAAAGTTCCTCACCAAAAGGATAAAGGGACTCCAAAATCTGTCATATGCTGCCAGACTGAAGAAACTCCAACTCTATTCAGTCACATACCGCCTGCTCGGAGGTGACCTGTGCCTGACATACAAGGCCATGTCCAACCCAGAATTAATGGACATGCTCCACCTCAAAAAATCCAAATCTACCAGATCCACTAGAGCAAGCCACTTAAACCTTAGCACGGATATAAATAGGACATGCTGGAGGGATAGATTTGCCACCCAGAGACTCCCTATGCTGTGGAATAAAATCCCAGTCCATGTGAGGCAGAGCACCTCGCTGGCTCTGTTAGAGAAATCTTGACCGGTGGATTGGAGATCGTAGGTTTACCCCGGGAATCATCTCTGTGTCACTGCTGGACAGAAGCGCAACAAACTAATGGGCACAGTATTTTTTAACATAAGGGGTGGTGTAAGCCACAAAACTTTGGGCTAGGCTTATAAATGCCTTAGGGCAGATAGCCTAGTATAAACCTATGAACCTGTTCGCTAAACTGTTTGACTCATTTCACACGTTTGCAGAGGGATCTCATCAAGGAGCTGACAGATACCCTCCAGGGTAACACAGATGCTGCTGTTTCAGAAAAAGTAACAGCACAACTTAACACCCTCACCTCCATAGTAAACTCATCAATGAGGCTCAACTTGTATGCAGTCGAGGGATCGAGTAGAGCTGCAGCTTCAGCGATTGCTCTTTGAAGACAATCATGGATGCGGCTGTGCTCCTTTGCGGAAGCCTTCAAGTCTTCCTTTGCCAATGCCCCTTTTGATGGTGTCACACTTTTCGGTCCCAAGGTTAAGGAGACTCTCACTTGGTGTGAGCAAGAGGGAAAGACCCTTTCTGCTGTCGAGGTCCGTTTTCCCGCTCCTACTAGACCGTACCCCAAAGGACAACGAGGCGGAAAAATGTGGTTCTGTAAGAATCTGGGATCTTTCCAGACCACACAGTGATGCCCCCTTCAGAGGCAGAGGAGGGGGTAGAAATAGAAGACGCCGCCCCGGCGGCAGAGGGGGTCTGCATAACCAAGGCGACAGCGATTCTGTCCCTGGGAAGCCTTTCCAGCACTCCTGAATGGAGGCCCGGCTGTCCTGCTCTGGAGGCAGTCGGGGGTCGCTTGGCTTTATTCCCACTGGCCTGGCTAATTATTACTTCGGATTCTTGGGTAGAAAGCATTATAACCAGAGGATACAAAATCCCTTTCACATCAACTCCACCTCTACAAGGGTTTCCAGACGTGCCACCCCGTCTGCGAAATCCAGCAGCTGTAGAAATTTCGAAGCTGCTCAGTCATCCAACCAGTCCCGGCGGGCAAAAGAGGATCCGGAACTTACTCAAGGTTCTTTTTAGTTCCAAAAAAGACAGGGGACTGGAGACAGATCTTAGATCTCAGCCATCTCAACACCTTCGTGAAGAAGGAAAAGTTCCGGATGGTCACGCTTCAATCGATCCTTCCATTCTTACAGAAGGATGATTGGATGTGCTCTATAGATCTCAAAGACGCGTACTACCCCATCAAAATGGCCAGACCGTCCAGAGATCACCTGCGCATCCGGCTGGGAGCCAGTCATGTTCAGTTTCGAGCTCTGCCCTTTGGACTCTCCTCCGCCCCCAGGGTATTCACCAAATGCATGGCAGTAGTTGCGTCTCACTTGAGACAAGGATTCCAGGTGTTTCCCTATCTGGACGACTGGCCCTCTCACAGCCACCATCAAGCGTAGTCTATTGCAAGCCAGAGACTACACAGTCAGCCTTTGTTCCCACATCGGGAGTTCCATAAACTTTGCAAAGTCTTGCTTATCGCCCTCGGTGTATTTCCTTCATCGGAGCAGACCTAAATACACCATCGACACTACTAAAGCTCCATCCAATAAGGGAGTTAACCCTCAAACAGCAGGTTCTTCTGGTCAGCAAGAAAGCCCCAGCCAAACTGGCGTTAAGTGTTGGGACTGATGGCAGCCGCACTAATTGCAGTTCCTATGGGAAGGTTACACATGAGGATCCTACAATGGCGGCTCTTCGCGCAGTGGTCGTTCCAACACCTACCCTTGGCGTACGGGATCAGGATAAGACTCTTGCAGACGGGACCTCTCATGGTGGGTGTGCGATCAGAACCTCACTATGGGTCGCCCGTTCGTTCTACCCAGTCCAACAGCCACAATAACCACGGACGCTTCCCTGATGGGGTGGGGGGGGCCTTTTTCAGGGAAGAACAGTCCAAGGAGAATGGTCCAGCATGGAGTACACTCTACGCAAATGTTCTGGAGCTGAGGGCGGTGTTCCTGGCGTTGCAACACTTCCAAGCCCTCTTATCTCTAGGAACAGTAGCAGTTCAGACGGACAACATGTCTGTGGTCTGGTACATAAACAAGCAAGGGGGAACCAGGTCTTACCAGTTATGCAGAGAGGTTGAGAATTTGGCAATGGGCAGAGTCCATGGGTCGCTTTCTGATAGCAATGCACATCCCAGGGTCATCCAATGTCGTTGCGGATAGGTTAAGCAGAGCCATCCTGTTACCTCACGAGTGGTCCCTCTATCTACAGACGGCAGAAAAGATCTTCCACGAATGGGGCCAGCCTTGCTGCGATCGGTTTGCTTCCCCGTTGAATGCAAAATGCAGAAGCTAGTTTCCCCTTCTACCCCTCCGGGGGATGTCCCCAGGGACGCACTGATACACGATTGGCCCCCGGGTCTCCCATTTGCATTTCCACCTACTCCCTTGATTCCCAGATTTCTACAGAATGCCAGGAACCTGGAAAGTACTATAATACTCATAGCCCCATTCTGGCCTCGTCAAATATGGTTCCCCTTCCTTCGAGCCTATCAAATAGAGGAACCATGGATTCTGGACCTAGTACCAGATCTACTGACCCATTCATCGGGAGTTCCTCACCATCTCTTCAGTCCCCCAAACTAGCAGCTTGTCTGCTCCGCTTCCCTGCCTAGCCAGGTCTCATGTACTCCCCCCGGCAGTTCAACACATTCTGGTTGCTTCTCATAAAGCTTTCACTACTAGACTGTATACGAGTAAGTGGAAACGCTTTGTTTACTGGGCGTCTAGCCAAAACTTAGACCCCTTGGTAGCTCCTGTACATAAAATTTTAGAATTCTTATCTATCCTTTTTCACGAAGGAGCTTCTACTTCCACGCTAAGAGTACAGTTGGCGGCCATATCAAACTTCCATATTGGTGAGGAAGGTTCTCCGATTATGTCTCAGACTTTGTAAGGCCTTTATGAAAGCAACCTTCCATCTTGGGCCCCCTGTCAAAAAACCTTTCTTTCCATGGAGCCTGAATTTGTTGCTGTCGCAACTCATGTTGCCACCTTTAGAACCTGCTTCGTCATGTCTCAAAGTTCTTATCATGGAAGACGCTGTTCCTCGTCGCCGTGACTTCAGCTCATAGAGTATCAGAGTTGCAAGCATTATCGGTCAGACCACCTTACTTGATATTCCATCCAGACAGGTTCTCTTTGCGTACAAATCCAGCTTTCCTTACAAAAGTATGCTCAGTTACAAATATTAACCAGTCTATAGAACTCCCTACCTTTTTCAAGAACCATACTAACAAACTGGAGTATATGTTGCACAAGTTGGATGTTCACAGGCAATTAAGATTTTATTTGGATAGGACCAAAGCTGAGAGGAAAATGGATCAGCTCTTCGTCGCATTTGCAGACAATAAAAAGGGCATGGCAATTACTAAACGTACAATATCTAAATGGCATGCTGACTGTATAACCTTTGTATACTCTAAATCAAATCAATCCTTACCCACCAAACCTAAGGCCCATTCTACCAGATCCGTCTCCACTTCCTTAGTTCATGCAGCTAGTTTGCCTTTGGACACTATTTGTGCAGCAGCCACGTGGTCTAAGTCACATACTTTCATCACTCAGTGGACAAAGTCTCCAACGACAGGACATAATTTGGTTCCACTGTGCTTAGGAACGTTCTTCCATGAGTCACTTGGGGTGACTGAGCTAGGGACACTACCCGTGTGTAAGAACAAACGGCGAGATTGAACCCTCACATAAAGGTTATGTCCTTCCCATAACGTTCCATGTGGAGTGTTCATCTCTCCTTTGTTCTTAGATTCCCTCCCTTTCCCTCCCCACGTGTTTGGAAGAGCTGGTAGGATTAGAGTCTGATCGATGTCTCGACTCCTTCTGGGGTATATGGTCCCGTGTATCATGGGATATATGTTTAGACCATTAGTTATTGCTGTGGTGAGTGTGTGTCTCTGGCTGAAGAGTGTTTACTTCTAGCACCGGAGGTGTTGGATCTTTTGGTGTGGTTTGTTTGCAAACTAGATCTGAGTAATGGCAGGGAGGATTGTGGGATATGGGCTGGTCTCAAGCTTCTCTGAGATTCAGAGCTTTGCAATTCGGCAGACTCTGAGCTGAGGATCTGCTCCGAACCCGTGTGTAAGAACAAAGGCGAGAGGAACACTCCACATGGAACGTTATGGTAAGGACATAACTTTTTTTCTGTTGAAAGGCATAGAAATACAAGGATAACACATCTGAGCTGGTGCTGTAGCGGTTGCCATCGCAGTCTGTACTGTAGGACTTTGAGTAAAACGAGGCTGTAGCTGCCGAAACTAAATTGGATGTAGAGATCTGCAGCAGTTGGTCGTTAAAGAACGGACACTAGAAGCCGCTGATCCAGACTGCACATGGATTGTAGAGATTGCTGAAACAACACTATAAATAGGAACGTCCACAGTTGAAGAGATGATATTAGAAACAGTTTATACAAACAGCTCATAGGTTGTAGTAGATGTGGGTGCATTTAATGCAGAGTTCGGCAAGGCTGGAGAAAATTGTAGCAGAAGCACTTAGGTTATTACTTAGTCGTAGTTGCAGAAGCATCAAACGAGGCAGATGGCAATCGGGCTGTTCAAAATATTCATATTTGAAGCATTAAAAGCATTGGTAGTAGAAACTATATTGGAAATATTGCCATCCTTAAAACCAGTTCCATTGTAATTTAGCAAACCGGAAATATTGCCATTCAGTAAGTATTGTAGTAGCACCCCCTGTGCTGGTATGGTTAAAAGTAGTTGGAACAGAGAAATTGTGCTGTATGAGCAGTCTGCCAGTCTCCTTGGACTTTGAAGAAGCAGTAGTGGTAGATGAAGTCATGTTGTATCGTTTCTCCTGAGCATCAGAATACATTGATGCAAAGACATCGGGTGGTAAAATTAATAAATGTATAGATAAAAATATATAGAGAGAGGGGGAGAGAGAGAGGGGAGAGAGAGAGGGGGAGTGAGAGGGGAGAGAGAGAGGGGAGAGAGAGAGAGAGAGAGAGAGAGGGAGAGAGGGAGAGAGAGAGGGAGAGAGAGAGAGAGAGGAGAGAGAGAGAGAGAGAGAGAGGGGGGGAGAGAGAGGGGGGGAGAGGGCACTTGTGTGAAACTGGGATGGACAAATGCGTTTTTTCCAGTTTGCATAATGCTGTTCTGAAAATGTTTGCACATTAGTGAGTGGTAGTGTATGTTCACTAATAGAAATTCAACTTTCTGATGATCACACGGGTGTGGGGGTGGGGGTGGGTGGGTGTGGAATACATTTATAAAATGTGAAATGGCTGGCAAAATCTGCAGAACCACATGTGGTACTTGACAGTAAAGGACCAGTTTTCTGTAATCCTACAAAATGCGAACAGCAAATTTCTCACAATGCATCACATCCTTCATTTTGATAAGGTACTTTGATGGTGGCTTTAGCTATGAAGACAGTTGTTTTGTAATACGGTTTTGAATGTAAAATCTTGTTGGGTGTGGAAGTGGGTGTTTGTGGAGTCAAGTCCAGTGATGGAAAATATCTAGGAGAAATGAACTAGATTTTTCTTTGTTAAATTCTGTAAGGAAGTGTTATAGGCAATTACTGTACCATCTCTGTGCTAGCAATAGAAACCATATACTACTAAATGCCACAATGGCAGTAAAGGTACATAGACTAAAGCCACTGAGTTGATCTTTGAAAGGCTATCTCTTTCTTGAGACTTGTTTATGAAGCCTTCAGGTAGTAACTGGTACTGTTCTGATATCACTCTTGTAGGGTTCCAAACTGATGGGTTTTCACTGCTGACATCCCACCAGGGTACTGAAGCTAAAACTTCCCTGGATTGTATGCTTGTGTGAGCTCACTTCACCTGTATAGAGCTGTGTAGATGGACGGTACGAGTGTAGATCCTCAGACTCTCTGCCCCAGCCCAAGTGTAGGTCTTTCGCATGTCCGATCTTCGCATGCTTATTGGTACCATAGCTACTAAAGAAAAAGTTAAGTGCCCCATTGCGAAGCCTTCCTTTACTTATCTGTTTTGCTGTCTCTGGAGGATTAGTGAGTGCAGTAGACAAAATTCCTTACGAAGACCTTCATTACCAGTGTTTGTTCGATCTTGGTGCTAAAGACTTCTACAGTGCCTGTGCCATTTGCCAGTTCTTTTTGCGCAAGTCTTGGTAATTTGTTTTTGCTCAGCACCTTCTTGGAGACTTGGTCTTTAAGCATTTGTCCCACTCCAAGATGGCAGATTTTGTACCAGTCTTAAGAGAACTCGAGGGCCTAGGCATGACATTCTGCTCTGTGGCATGTGCTGAGGTTACAGAACTTTCATTGAGTGCATCTCTGCCCTCTGTCACAGTGCTGCTATAGGACTCTAAGGTATCAGAGGGTCACATGAATGGAGACCACAGCTACTGGGAAAGGGGAACTGCAACAAACAAACTCGTTTTGGATGGACCAGAAGGTGTCCTGCAGAATGTAGTCTAGGAAGTGATTCCTGGAATGTTAAATGTATGTGAGGAACCTGTTGCGTTGCCTGCAACAATAAAAACACATCCTCAGCTACTGTCTATAGAGTTAATGGACTTCTGTCAAGGTCTGCTTTAGGCTAAGCTCTTAAAACCACCCTTATTTGCACCCCCCAACAAAGAAAAGACTTGTTTGTGGACCTGCCTAAGCACAGACCTCTGCCCCCCCCCCCCCATCTTAGACGTTGTGGATGATTATTTCCATGAGTCCAACTTATTCCCTGATGCCCTCCCACCTGCTGCTCGTAAACCTGACCGGTATGACATAGTACTGGATTCTCTAATACCTGTACAGAAATCCTGCTGCAGACCCAGAGGTCATTATACAGGGACGTAAAGGAGCGAAGACTAGTTCTGCCAAGAATCCTATTCCTTTTGGCAAGAATTCCAGAGCCCTGGACAGATGGAGTAAAAATGTATACACCCATGCCTGCTACTTTATCAGAGCACTCAACTGTCAGTTCCATATTTTAAAATATCAACAACACACTTTGGAACTATTAAAGCAAAACATTTCAATTTCCTGACTGCTGATTCGAAAATTTGCAGATTTTCTACACTACTTGTCAAGTGGCCAAATTATTACACTGTGGATATGATGCCCTAGAAGCCTGAAGCAGAGCAGCAGTGCCAGGTTCTGTCATTAGGAGACATGCATGGTTGAAGGAACATCCTCTCCCTGATCATTTCAAGTCTAAATTAATTGATGCACCCCTGGCTAAAGCCCACTCGTTTTGCGTAAAAGCAGAAGAGATGCTTAAGATGGGAGACTAAGCAAAATCTATGCAAACAGTAAAATATTTCTTTCAGGTTCAACCTCTTAGGTTCAGCAGGAACTTTCCCTCTAAGCACTAGTCTTTCCCTGCACCTAGCAGATGGGGAAAGTAAGCCCTGCAGGGACAGACCACCTAGGCCCCTATCCCAGGGACAGCAGAGAAGCAAAAAGTGGACCATTTCCATCCCAAAGGCAGGGAGTTCTAAGCCATTCTCCTATGGAAAAAAACTCAATGACCCCCCCCCCCCCTTTCACTCGCCAGAAGCTAGGAGGAAGGCCCTCCCTCTGCAAAGAAAATTGGCTTTCTATAACTAATGACCAATGGGTCTTAAAGATCATTTTTCAGGGATACAAATTCTTTTTCAATGAACTCTCAATTCCAAGAAGGTACACAGACTTGGCTTTAATTAAGTGTGCAGAGAAATTGACCGATCCAAACTCTCATATCCCAGGGTGCAGTAGAACCTGTCCCCTCAGATCAAACAGGCAAAGGCTTTTATTACATACTTTTCATTGTTCCCAGAAGAGGGCACTTTGCACCCCATCCTGGATCTATCCTTTCTGAACACCTTTCTGGTGCTCCCCAAATTCAAAATGCTAATTTTGCAGTTACGGCTGCCTATTCTGACAAAATGCCTGGATGTTATGTGATCCTATCTCGCCTACATTCTGTACTGATGGGCTCTGAGCCGATCCCTTGGCTCCGACTCGGCACGCTTATGCTATAGAGCGAGGCCTCTTATTGGCTGAGCTATCTTTATCCCAGGATGCACCCCCACTAATCCCCCAGATCTCGTTTGCCGCTTACAAGCTTAGATGTGGTCTCAACTTGGCTGGGCTAAGTACTATTTATTTAGGCTTTTTCCTGTCAGAAATTTGCTTGATTTAAACCCAAAAGCTGTTTTAACAGCTATTGTTGCTATATTGTTGTTGTACGAACGTGTATTGGTAGTTTTGATAGAGGATTTCTTGTTTTTTCCTGTCAGGGAAGGTTTCCCGTTTAACTTAGAAGGGCCTTCCCCTGTTGTCTCTTCTACCTTGGTTTTGTGTGTGGGTCAAGTACCCGTTTAAGTTAGAGGGTATTGACCCTCTCTATCTTTTTCTATAGAAAATTGTTTCTTACTGTATTTAAAAAAAAAAAAAAAAAAAAAAAAAAATTATATATATATATTTATATTTTTTAACTTTAAAACATTAAAGTAGGGATTTTGTTACTTGCTGTAACCCTTCTTTTTCGATTGTTGTAGACAACTGTGTTTGACTTGGGCTATGTCTAAAGAACACAAACCCTCTGCATTTAAGAAATGCACGAGGTGTGGTTTCAAAATGTCCATAACGGACGACCACTCCTCGTGCGTCTATTGCTTAGGTGCCAAGTACCTACAAGAGTCGTGTAGTGTGCCACGCTTTCTCATCAAGAGTCCTCCAGGAGAGGAAGAACAAATTAATCCTCAAGGGGTTAATCAAGCCATCCTTCGAGGAGGCTTTATCTTCCTCTCCTTCTCCTTCCAAAAAGAAGAAAGCGTCGGCTCCGACCAGTCAGTTGGAACCGACTGCTAAAAGATCTAAGCAGACTTCTCCATCGGCTCCACGGACTTCGGAGCCGAGGGCAGAACGGTCTGCCTCGATGCCACCAGCCTCAACCCCCTCTGGTTTTGGAGCAGAGGACTGGAGCGTCGAGAGGCGGGTCACCCTCATCGGCTCCACTGATATTGGAGCCGATAAGGGTTACCGGCTCAGACTCTTCCCCTTTGGAGCCGAAGTCCTTATCGGCACCGAGGGAAATTACCTTGAGATCTCCCTCTGAGCCGATAGTGGTAGAGTCCATTCGGAGCCAGTCCCAGAGCCCTTCGGAGCCGATGGAGAAATCGGTTCGGGCCCGATCGGTATCCTCTAGATCATCCAAGATGTCCGATTCAGACATCGACAGGGTGCTCCTTAGACTCTTCCAGTCTCCGGTGTTTCAAAAGCTAGTTTCGGCTCCAGCCCTTTCGGCTTCGGAGCCGATGGTCCACTCCCCTACTGTGGTTCCTCCTCCAACAGCTTCGGCACCATTGGAGCCGGCACTGATGGAACCGGTGGAGGTTTTAGGGTCGGGCCCGACCCTTGCTCCAACTCCGGCTCTTGGGTCGGAGTTCAGTACACGGACTTCCTCCTTCGGCCCTGGGGGGGAGGCTTCGGGATTGATGCTTTCGGTCCCAAGTATCCCTCTTGGTGCGTCGGCGGCGGGAGTGCTGTCCACTGTCTTGGCCACGGAGGTGGAACCCTCCCAGGATTCTGGTGGTCCCTCCTTCAGGGCTATGAGGAGTGCATTAGCCAAATCTTCCTTGGCTACCTCCACGGTTTCCCCAACGCCATCCTTGCATACGGAGACTGGGTCTTTGGCAGTCCCCCTGTCCTTAGACAGTGGAGCCCCTGGGCCTCAGGTTACCCCTGCTGGGGTTTCTCCCCCTCCTGGAGGTCCTTCCGAAGCCTCTTCGGAAGAACCCCCCAGGAAGAGATCGTGCAAGAGGAAGCACGTCGACTCCCCTGATGAGTCTCTGACATCAGACACTGATCTCTATGATGCAGAGGGGTCCCCAAAGTCGTCCTCAGATGATGTCTCATTTGCGGACATCCTGGAAGCCCTAAAACAACGAGGCCGCTGGCAGTCCAAACCTCCCTCTGCTGATGAGTCAGTGTTCCTGAAGGCCTTCGGGCCTCAGCCCTCCACCTCCTGGGTGTCTCCGCCCTTTGAGCTCTTGAATTTGATCTCTCGAAGGGCGTGGGAACACCCAGACTCTGTGCTCGTCCGAATAAGTTCCTCTCTGCACCCCCTGATAAAGAATTTCTAACTAAAGGTGTGGCTGTAGATGCTTTGGTGGTGGAATCTGCTACCCAGCAAGATGTGGCAGAGGCTTCGACGTCCGTCCATCCTCCTAATAAGGAGTCTAGGAGCATGGATCGGTATGGCAAGCGCACCCTCAGTTCAGCGGCCTTTACATTGAGGTCCTTGAACTACCTTACGCACTTTACCAGATTTCAGAGGGATCTGATTAGTTATCAGATACCCTCTTGGGTAACCTGCCTGAGGAGCTGGCCCAGACGGTTGGCTCTCAGCTGGCTACAATGTCGTCCATCTCGAACTCGTCCATGAGGCTCATTTCTTATGCGGCCGAAGGGACGAGTAGAGCGGCGGGTACAGGCATTGCTCTACGGAGACGAGCCTGGCTCCGCCTGTATCATTTTGCGGAGGCCTTCAAGTCTTCCTTTGCCGACGCCCCCTTTGATGGGTCCTCCCTGTTTGGACCCAAGGTAAAGGACACACTAACCCGCTGTGAACAGGAAGGTAAGACTCTGAATGCCGTAGGGGCACGATTTTCCACTCCCTTTCGGCCTTATCCCAAGGCTAAAAGAGGAGGGAAGATGTGGTTCCGTAGATCTCAGAAGCCTTACCCTCTCAGCAGGAGGATTCCCCTTCCAGAGGCAGAGGGGGGGGGGAATTCTTCCGGAAGATGCCGTCCCAGAGGCGGCAGAGGCCCTCGCAACACTGGAGACCACGAGTCCTTTCGTGGCTCTTAAGCCTTCCATAGTCCCCGAGGGATTGCCCGGCTGTGCAGCTCCGGAGCCAGTCAGGGGTCTTTTCTCGAAGCACCTAAAGGCCTGGGAAGGTATCACTCAGGACCGATGGGTGCTTCGGATTATAGCCGGAGGTTACTCCATCCCATTCTCTCACCCCCCCCCCCCTCAGCCCAGAAAAATCCCGGACCCGCCACCCTGTCAACGGGATATCGCAGCCTCAGAAGTTTCAAAGCTGCTGCAAAAAGGAGTCATCCAACCGGTCCCGGCAGACCAGATCGGATTAGGGACTTAAGATTCTTTTTGGTGCCAAAAAAGACCGGGGACTTGAGGCCCATCTTGGACCTCAGCATCCTAAACCGTTCAGTCAGAAAGTCCAAGTTCCGAATGGTCACCCTACAAACCATTCTCCCATTGCTGGAGAAGGGTGTTCGGATGTGCTCCATAGATCTCAAGGATGCTTATTACCATATCATGATACATCAAGCGTCCAGGAGACATCTGTGCTTCAGCCTAGGAGGCAGTCATTTTCAGTTCCGTGCGCTGCCCTTTGGTCTCACCACAGCCCCCAGGGTGTTCACCAAATGTTTGGCGGTCATGACTGCTCACCTGAGAAGTCTAGGATTCCAGGTGTTTCCGTATCTAGACGACTGGCTCCTAACTGCCACCTCCAAGCGTCTACTATTGCGGAGCCTACAAGCCACTATATCACTGGGCAATTCCCTGGGAATCGCCTTCAATTGGCTAAAGTCTGTGTTGCTGCCATCTCAACTCATAAGATTCATAGGGGTAGAGAGAGACTCAAACCAAATACGGGTCTGTCTACCTACAGACAGGATACTAACCATACAGGCTCAAGTTCAAGCCTTACTTCCCAGATCCAAAGCCCCAGCCAGAATGGTCCTGCAGCTATTAGGATCCATGTCCGCCACGGTTCTTCTAGTTCCCCTGGCAAGGTTGCACATGAGAATTCTTCAGTGGCTTCTTTCAGCTCAGTGGTCCTTCCAGGAACTTCCTCTCAGTCACCTCATATGGATCACGGAATCTTGCAAACGGGACTTTCGCTGGTGGCTAGTGCCCTCCAACTTGGATCAGGGACGACCCTTTGTTCTACCCCCTCCGGCGGCCATTTTGACCACGGATGCCTCCCAGACTGGGTGGGGGGGGGGGCATTCCCTGGGCAGGTCAGTCCAAGGCAAATGGCACTCGGAAGAGACTTTGCTTCATATCAACGTCTTAGAAATGAGGGCAGTGCTTCTGTCCCTTCAAGCCCTTCACGATCATCTCCCTCAGGGCGTAATTGCTGTTCACTCAGACAACATGTCAGTTGTCTGGTACCTGAACAAACAGGGAGGGACCAGATCCTATCCTCTTTGCAGAGAAGCCATGAGAGTTTGGGAATGGGCAGTCTCGACCAAACGCTTCCTAGTGGCTACTCGCATACCGGGCAAGTCCAATGTGATAGCCGACAGATTGAGCAGAACCATCCTCTCCTCACGAATGGTCACTGAATATAACAGTGGCAAGTCAGATTTTCAGCAAATGGGGAGTTCCATGTTGCGATCTCTTCGCGACTCCTCTGAATGCCAAGTGCAAAGAGTTCTTCTCCCTAACCCCGGCTCTGGGGAAGAGCCCCATGGACGCATTAGTCCATCCTTGGCCCACCGGCTTGCTTTATGCCTTTCCTCCAGTTCCTCTCCTTCCCAGGGTGATTCAAAAGGCATCTCTCTTGGGGAGCAAAATGATTTTAATTGCTCCTTACTGGCCTCGTCAAGTGTGGTTCCCCTATCTTCGGAGACGTGCTCTGGAAGGTCCATGGTTCCTGGATCAGATCCCAGACCTACTTGTTCACCAGTCTGGACTATTCCACCAGTCCCTACACACCTTAAAATTGACTGCTTGGCTCCTCCTCTTCCGACGATAGTCAGGAGTCCTACATTGGATCCAGACGTTGTACACATTATCTTCGGCCCATAAGTCGGCTACAAAGAAACTGTATTCTAGCAAATGGAAAAGATTTGCTATTTGGGCTCAACTCCAGGGCCTGGACCCCATTTCTATTCCCGTGGCAGAAGTATTAAAATTTCTGACTTCTCTTTTCAATCAAGGCTCTTCAGTTTCTACCATCAAGGTACAATTGGCAGCAATTTCTAATTTTCACGAATCCATCGACCCACCTTTAATGAGCAACAGATTGTGTAAGACCTTCTTGAAAGGTGCTGCTCTAAGACCTCCGATTTCTCATCCTGCACCTCCATGGGATCTCAATAGTGTTACGCGCCTTGACTTTTCCCCTTTGAACCAGCAGCTACATGTGATCTAAAGTTTCTATCATGGAAGACAGCCTTTCTGGTGGCGATTACTTCTGCCAGAAGAGTTTCAGAGCTTCAGGCTTTGTCAGTAAAACCCCCGTACTTGGTTTTTCACAAAGACAGAGTATCCCTCAGGCCAAATCCTTCCTTTGTTCCTAAAGTTTGTTCTAGTTTCTGCTTACAGCAATCGTTAGAGCTTCCAGTTTTTTTCCCAAAATACTCTAACAAAGCGGAGTTCATATTCCACACACTAGATGTCCACAGACAGCTACGTTTTTATTTAGATAGGACCAAACAAACAAGGAAAACAGATCAGTTGTTTGTATCCTTTGCAGACAATAAATTGGGCAAAGCTGTTACAAAGGTCACTATTGCCAAATGGATCAGGGACTGTATTACTCAAGCTTATTTTTATTCTAACAAAGAGCTTACCGCCTCTGTCAAAGCTCATTCTACAAGGGCTATGGCTACTTCGATAGCATTTCATTCTAAGCTTGCTATTAGTGACATTTGTGCTGCGGCTCCATGGTCTTCCCCGCACACCTTTATTTCCCACTACAAATTAGATGTGGCATCTAGAGGACGAGCTTCATTTGGTTCCACAGTGCTCAGGAGTGTTTTCCAATGAGCCACCCGGGATTTAGGTGCTAGGGACGCTGTCCCATCAGTACAGAATGTAGGCGAGATAGGATCACAACATCTTTTAGTTATGTACCCACCATAACTTTAGATGTTTGGGATCCATCTCGCCTACATTCCTAATAACCCACCCTCCTTCCCCCTTGGAGATCAGAGGATATCAGAAGGTCCGAAGGTCCGAATCCTGTTTCATCTTGAAACATCTAACAATGTTATATAAGCAAGTTGTGCATGTGAGTATGAATGCGGACAAACAAGATCTGGGGGATTAGTGGTGGTGCATCCTGGGATAAAGATAGCTCAGCCAATAAGAGGCCTCGCTCTATAGCATAGCGTGCAGAGTCTGAGCCGAGGGATCGGCTCCGAGCCCATCAGTACAGAATGTAGGCGAGATGGAATCCAAACATCTAAAGTTATGGTGAGTACATAACTAAAAGTTAGTCTCCCTAGACCAAAAAGATGTCTACCTCCACAATCCCCATAAGGGAATCCTGCAGGAAATTCCTGTGCTTCAGAGCAGGCTCACACTTTCACTTGTCTGCGCTACCCTTTGGCTTGTCTACTACTCCCAGTGTATTCACCAAATGCTTAGCCCCAGCCATAGCATTTTGCAGACAGGAGTATACAAATTTACCCTTATTTGGACGACTGCCTCGTACAGGCAGAGTGCAAAGAAAAGCTGCTCTAGGACCTTCTGTCAATACCCTAAACTTCCCTAGGGTTCACCATAGAGAAGAAAGAAAAGCAAACTCCCTCCAGGAATATAATTTTCTTGGGAGCACTGATGGACTCAGCATCCCAAATGCCCTTTCTGTCACCAGAAAAGGAGAGCTTCCTGCCTCTCTACTTTACCCAGCTGGCTTCCAGAAGTCGCCTCACTGCGAGGAAGTTCTTGCAAGCCTTGGAGTACATGGCATCTTTCATCCTAATTCCTCTGGCCAGGCTGCACATGAGGAAACTTCAGTGGTATCTAAAGAACCTTTGGTGTCGGCACTTTCAGCTTCTAGAGACCCCCTCCCTCTGATCCCCCTGTATAAGGGCTGAGTTTCTTCGGTGGGCAGGGACCTGTGCCAAGAACAAGGTATGTTTTGTTTCACTGTTGCAGTCACTACATTTGGGTTATCTGCTTGCAGTAGCCCTCAGTCGGACTGATTAACAAAGTCGGATGCTGTCCCTTCCATGACATCAGGTCATCAGGAGTATAAAATATGCAGCTGACACCATTACATCAGTCTTTCTTGCCGTGCAGTGCCCAAAGCAGAAGCAGTTTGCAAGTGCTAGTCGGCAGACTCCTGAAATTTTCATTTGAGTTTCAGAACTGAAGTCAACTAAAGTACCCCGTTGGGGAAACTTTTTCTTGTTCCTTACCGATGTCCATTAAAGTTAATTGCATTACTTGTGGAAAGCAAATGCCTACAAAGATTTTTAATTCGTACTGTATTCCTTGCCTGGACCCGACTATGACTTACCTTGCTGTCAGTTTTGTGCTTTAATTAGCGCACTATCTGTCATATGTATATTTTTGCCTCTAAATATTTTGGTTCTCTGTTTATCTAGAAATGTCATCTGTTAGCCATCGGACTAACGGGATTCTGAAAAAAAGCTAAGATAAAGCCGGAGACAGGCCGCCTAGGTCCAAACCTGCTGACTACTAAGTCAGTTGCCAGTTCGCAGTACTCTGAGGTGCTTTCGCTGTCCCTGATGCCTGCTACTTCTGATTCGCGGGCCTCTACTGTGACCAATTCGGAGTCCGGTATGCCATGAGATGCTTCAACTGGAACCTGCGGATGTCTCTACCTTGAATGAGTCCAGGGCTGCTGTGCAGGCACCAGTTTCTGAGGGTGTGTTCAGGCCTATGGACATGCATATTAAACAGACACCTCCTTCATTTAGGCATAAATCTCGAACCATGCCTAAAACAGACGCCCAGGCCACATGCTGAGGCCTCTATGCCTAAAAAAAAAATAATGGCTGAAGATCTTATAAGTTTAATCAGGCGAAGCCAATCTTTTCACCAGGATTCTGATTTTTCTTATTCTTCGTGTTTACTTATTTTTGAGTGTGATGCACAGGACTCTATTCCCTCTACTTCCCCTCCAGAGGATTTTTCTTTTGCTGAAACCTTACCTACTCCTAAGGGAGAATTTCCACTGTGAAAGCCTGGATTTTTCTTATTCCAAAAAGAGGCTTGAGAATTTTACTCCTGCCTCAGCATTGACCTTTAGCTATACCTCTTGTACTAGACATTGTTGATGCCTTTCTGGAATCTAGTTTGGTCCCTGATTCTTTGCCCCCTGCTCCCAGAAAACCTGACATATTACTGGGTTCCAATTGTGGATCCAGAGACTACTTCACCGAGACCCAAGGGCATTAACGCTTTTACTGCTAAAAGTCCTACCCCTTCTGATAGACTCCAGGGCACTTCTACAAGCTTGGGCTTTAAACTGCCAGTTTAATATGTTAAAGTATCAACAACATGTTATTGGGCTGCTTAAACAGAAAATGATTCCTGAATATGCTGAAAATTAAAGAATTACAGGATTTAATGCATTCTTCTGAACAGGTTGGTAAACCTACTTTGTAATGTGGATTTGATTCATTAGAGGCCTCTTGCAGGGCTTTCGCTACTGGGTCTGTGCTCAAAGCATGCTTGGCTTGAACAATCTTTGCCTGATCATGTTAAAGCTAAACTGTTGGATGTTCCCTTAAATTAGGACCGCCTGTTTGGCAAAGCTGAGGAAGTTCTTAAGATGGAAGATGAAGCTGAATCTAAGCAAACTGTTAAAGATTTCTTGCAAGCTCAGCCTTCTAGATTTAGTAGGCATTGGCCTAAGAACTGTTTTTTTTCCAGCCCCTTCCAGGTCTTCTCAAGCCAAACCCAGACACAGCAGAAACCCCAGATTTCAGTCCCAGGGGACACACAAGACTAAGTAGTGGGAGATTTCTGCACAGAAATGTGGTAAGACTCCCCCTTATGGAAAACTGTCTCAATGACTTTATTTTAAAACTTCCAAGCACTTCCCAACTGAATGCTCCATTAGGCGGAAAGATTGGTCTGCAGGCCAAAAACTGGGGACTCCTTACCCTGGACAAATGGGTTTTAAATAGTGTTCCAAGGGTATAGATTTATTTTCCACACGTTACCAACACCAAGCGGATGGCCAGCTCTAACCCCAAAGCAGTGGGCAGAGGCCAAAATAGTTTTCTCCCTCAAGCATGGGGGTTTTTCAGTTGGTACCAGAAGAAGAAAAGGGGCAAGGTTTCTATTGGAGACTTTTCCTGGTACCCAGAAAAGGCAATACATGGCATCCTATCCTAGACCTTTCTGCTCTAAACACCTTTCTGGTGATTCCAAAAGTCAAAATGCTGACTCACCAGCTGCTTCCTATGCTAGGCAAAGATGCATGGTTGGCAACACTAGACTTAAAAGAAGCATACCTGCACATCCCTATCAGGGAGTCTTGCAGAAGATGCCTACACTTCAAAGTAGGCTATATTCTCTCAGATGTTCATGTTTCACTGTTGCAGTCATTACTCCAGGGTTATCCTGCTGGCAGGCTACCCTCAGTTGGCCAGAATTCCAAAGTCTAGGTCCGGCGTCAGTTGCTGTCGCGTCTTCCCTGACATCCATGCGCCAGGGGTATAAAAGATGCAGCAGACACCATTTTCTTCAGTCTTTCTTGCCATGCAGTGCACGAAGCAAAAGCTGATGTTCGTGTTACCCTGCTGCAGTCATCACACTTGGCTTATCCTGTCGTCAGGCGGTCCCGCAGTCTGCTGGAATCCCAAAGTCTTGGTCAGGCGTCTGTTGCTGTCGCTTCTTCCCTGACGTCAGTGCGCCAGGGGTATATATAATGCATCCAACGCCATTTTCTTCAGTCTTTCTTGCCGCGCGCTGCCCGAAGCAGAAGCAGTTTGCAAGTGCCGGTCAGCCGACTACTGAGATTTTCGAAGTCTAACTTCAGATCCAAAGTCTTCAATAAAGCTGAGTACCCTGTTGGGGAAACTTTTCTTGCCTCTGACCAATGTCAGAAAAAGTTAATTGTATTTCTTGTGGGAAGCAAATACCTCATAAGGATTTTCATTCTTACTGCATACCTTGCCTAGGCCCAGACCACAACGTCACTGGTTGTCGTTTTTGTGCTAGGTGTACTCTTAAAAGACGCTTTGATTTTGCACAACACTGCGGTAGAAAATTTAACTACTGTGCCGTCGGAGCAACAGACTACCGGCGTGCACAAAAAACACAAGGATAAGGACAGGCAGCCTAGACCCAAGCCAGACTCCGAGGCCTCGGCTGGTCCGGTCTCCGGTTCACCGGTCTTCAGTGAGGCTCCGCAGTCCCTGACTACCGCAGATCTGGAACCCGAGACCGCTTTGGAGCTTTTGGCGGAGAGTATTAGGCCGACTCAGCCATTTTGGTTAGCCCCTACCATTGACACTGCTGATAAAGATGTCGGTACTGCAGAAACACCTTTGGCTTCTAAAGGCGTCTTCAGACCGACGCTCACCATAAAAACGTATCCTAAGACTCCTATTAAACCTAAAAAGACTGCACTTCAGTCTCCAGTTCAAGGCCCCATGCCTTAGAAACAGATGCTCAAAATGGCTGAAGATTTGATCTCTAATCAGGGTTTCCCAACCCCCACCCGACAAAAGGCCTAGACAAGAGGAAGATTATGCCTCTGATCAAGTGTCTATTTCCTCAGGCTCCTCTGAGGACCAAGATTACTCCTTCTCCCCTTATGAAGATTCTGATGCTGAGGATTCTGTTCCCTCAGCTTCTCCTCCTGAAGACTAATCCTTTGGGGAAACTTTACACACTGAGGGAACATTTTCACTGGGAAGGTCAGGACTACTCTGACTCAAAGAAAAGGCTGTTTTTTACTCCCCCAGCACAGACCACTTGCCATCCCCCCCAGTTTTAGACATTGTAGATGATTACTTCGAATCCAGTTTGAACCCAGATTCTCTGCCTCCTGCTCCAGCCAAACCTGACAGATACTATAGAGTGCCTGATTCCCACAAACTCCTTTATAAAAGCCCTGTTGCTGCTCCAGAGACCATCTCCCAGGGTCCCAAAGGGGCTAAGTCTTCTATGGCAAAAATTCCTGTACCCTCTGAAAGGGACTCCAGAGCACTAGACAGGTGGGGGAAAAAGGTTTACACCTCAGCCACTCTAGCTATGAGGGCACTAAATTGCCTATTTCACATAATGCCTCAGTTAAAACAAAAAATGAGCACACTCCCTCAACAGTCTGAACTGAAAGAAATGCAGGATCTGTTGCATGCAACTGAACAGGTGGGCAAACATACTTTACAATGTGGGTTTGATTCTTTGTAGGCTTCCTGCAGAGCAGCTGTCACTGGGTCTGTTATACGTATGCATGCTTGGTTAAAGGAACAAACTCTGCCTGATCATGTTAAAGCAAAGCTTCTAGATGCTCCCTTACAACAGGATGTTCTTTTTGGAGTTTTAAGCAGAAGTCGTCTTAAAGAAAATGGAGGATAAGGCAAAATCTATGCAGACAGTCAAAGATTTTCTACAGGTACAGCCCCCTCGCTTCAGCAGAAATTGGCCAACAAAAAATTGGTCCTTTCCAGCTACTGACGGACCACAGAGGGGTAAATACAGACGTCCAAGAGGCAAAGGACAACCACAAGCCCAGTACATACCTCGACAATGGGGCACTACAACACAGAAGGGAGGAGAAGACAGGTCCCAGACTACCAGAAGGCAAACTCAATGACTTGCACCTCAACTGGCCAAGCAACACTCTCTTGACAGCCCCCTTGGGAGGAAAACTTGCACTTTTCACATAACTGGCACATTGTCTCTCAGGACAAATGGGTCCTAGACATATTTTCACGAGGATGCAGATTCCATTTTCACACCTTGCCAATGAAAAGAGGAATGCTAAACCTGCCACAAAATCAATGGGCAGAGGCACAAAAACAAATTACAGCTCTCATGGACATGAGAGCCATTCAACTGGTACCTACTCGAGAGCAAGGCCAAGGATTTTACTCTTTCTAGTTCCCAGAAAGGACAATGCCTGGAGACCAATTCTTGACCTTTCAATTCTAAACACCTTCTTACAAGTACCTAAATTAAAGATGCTAACACTACAGCAGCTTCCCATGTTGGGCAAGAAAGCATGGCTAGTAACATTAGACCTCAAGGAGGCATACCTGCATGTCCCTATCAAAGTTGCAGAAGATACCGCCGTTTCATTGCAAGTTCAACCCATTACCAATTCTCTGCACTGCCCTTTGGCTTATCTACTGCGTCCAGGGTCTTCACAAAATGCTTGGCACCAGTAATTGCATACTGCAGACAGAGGAATTCAAATATACCCGTACCTGGACGACTGCCTCATCCAAGCAGAAAGCAAGGGCATCCTCTTAAAACATCTGGCTTTTGTAAAACATCCAAGTTGCCTGGGGTACACAGTAAACGAAAAGAAATCATAACTAGTACCCTCACAAAATGACATTCCTGGGTGCCAGCTTGAATACAACAGCCCAGAAGGCTTACCTGACGTCAGACAAACTACAACTGACTCAGTATTTCAAAACAATGGCAACAAAGACCCAACTACCTGCAAGAAAAATTCTGCAGGCCTTGGGCTTCATGGCATCTTGCATACTACTAGTACCATTTGCAAAGCTGCATATGAGGAAATTAGTGGTACCTAAAAAGCGTATGGTCTCAACACAGCCACAGCTTGGACACAATGTTCTCTCATTCCCTGTCTACAACAGGAGTTTCTATGGTGGTCACAGGCATGTCACCTCAAGGGTCAGCCTTTCACCTTGCCCCCAGCCAGGCAAACTGACAACAGATACATTGGACTACGCCTGGGGGCCACACATGGCAGGACAGTGCATTCATGGCATATGGACTGCAGATCAAAGAAATCTGCACATCAATCAAAAAGATGCTAGCTGTACAGAATGCTGTGACAGCCTTCAATAATCTATTATATCCAGGTCAACTTAACATTAAGGACAGAAGACCACAGTAATGTGGTACACACGCCTACCCTTTATGCAGGCAAGCAGTGACCTTGTGGAACACAGCTCTGGCTTACCAAGTTCAGTTACAATCTCAATTCCTGCCAGGAAAAAAGAACTCATTGGCAGACTACCTCAGCAGAAACCATGGATCCTCACGAGTGGAAACTGGATCCTCAAGTATTTGCAATGATAACTCAAAAATGGGGCCTTCCAGACGTAGACCGGTTTGCCAGTCCTCAAAACTATCAACTAACAAAATTTTGTACAAGGATATTGCACCATCAAGCTTGGAAAGTGGACGCACTCATTCAGTTGGAAAAACCTGACAGTATATGCCTTCCCTCCATTGCCTCTCCTCACAAAGGTGCTTCTGAAAGTCAGAAAGAGACCACGACTGATACTCATAGCCCCAGACTGGCCACGCCAGCACTGGTACCCACTATTAAGGAATATGGCCCGGGGCCCACCTTGGATTTTACCACAAATTGCCTATTTGCTCACACAGCAAAACAATAGTTTCTTCACAGCCAGCTCAAAACCTTAAATCTGGGTGCATGACAAATCACCTAAGCATCCAGCCAGCTCCCCTTTCCCAAGCAGTTATGGATGATATTCTGGAAGCTAGGAAGCCCAGCACCAGGAAGGCCTATTTGGATAAATGGAAAAGGTTTTGCGCCTGGAACCAAGCTAAAGGCCAAAACACACTTCAACCTCACATGCCTCAGATTCTGCAGTATTTAACTGAGGTGTTGCACAAAGGACTTTCTTTTTCTTCCATTAAAATCCATCCATCAGTTATTTCAGCCCACTACAACACGGATCCACCCTTATTTTCGCATCCACTTCTAAGGCAGTTTCTCAGAGGGGCAAAAAACATTAGGCCCCCCGGGAGAGCACCCACACCAACATGGCACCTCAATTTTGTTCTGGAAAAACTTGCGCTACCTCCCTGTGAACCAGCTTTCTCTGCAGATCTACAGTTTCTATCATGGAAGACTGCCCTGCTGCTAGCAATAACTTCAGCTAGAAGAGTCTCTGAGCCTCAGGCACTAATGGCAGTGGAACCTTTCCTCATTTTCCATCAAGACAGTTTCTCTATGAACTAATCCTTCATGCCTAAGGTGGTTTTCAGTGTGGCTTTAAATCAAACCATCCACTTACCCATCTTCCCAAATCCACAGAACAAAGGAGAAAGACTCTTGCATTCCTTGGACATTCATGGGCAACTTCATTACTACTTGGATAAAACTAAGGCTTTCAGAAAATCTGACTAGCTCTTTGTATCCTATGCTACACCTTCACAAGGGAAGGCTATATCAAAACAATTTCCAAATGGATAGAACATTGCATTCGTTTTTGCTGTACCCATCATGGAAAACCAGTTCCTGCTACCATTAGGCCCCACTCTACCAGGGCAACAGCTACATCTAAAGCCTTCCTTGGGGGGGGGGGGGGTTCCAACCAAGGAGATTTTGGAAGCTGCAACTTGGAGTTCACTACACACCTTTACCAAACACTATCACTTACCTCTTCTTTCAAGACTAGAGCTGGCTTCGCCACTGCAGTTCTGCAGGGCCTTCTAGCCTCCTCTAACTCCTCCACCCATCCTTAGCTTTGGGATTCTACCAAAGTGTGATGACTGCAGCAGGGTAACGCGATGAACGTAGTGCAGTTTTGTACCTACCATAAATGTTAGTGTCCACCCTGCTGCAGTCCAGGTTACTCTCCCTCCCTCCCCCTCTGATCTAACTGGCTAAATGTCTAAAATACCTTCCTGATGTACTTGCTTATAGCTGGAGGGATTTTGTGCAAAAATTACTTAATTTGGTACTAATTACTGCCCACCTTTTGGGGGCACCTGACATCTGGGGCAAGAAAAACTGAAGAAAATGGCATCTGATGCATTGTATATACCCCTGGCGCACTGACGCCAGGGAAAAAGCAACAGCAACCGACGCCGGACCAATACTTTGGAATTCCGTCCGACTGCGGGGACAGCCTGACGACAGGATAACCCAAGTGTGATGACTGCAGCAGGGTGTACACTCTAACATCTACATTTATGGTAGGTACAAAACTACTTTCGCATGTGCCGGGCTGCCGACTCCTGAGATTTTCAAATCCAAATTTCAGAACTGAAGTCTTCATTAAAGCTAATTACCCCGTTGGGGAAACATTTTTCTTGCTCCAGACCGATGTCAGAAAATAGTTGAATTTCTTGTGGGAAGCAAATACCTCAAGGATTTTCACTCTTACTGTATTCTTTGCCTAGGCCCTGATCACAACGTTGCTAGCTGTCGGTTTTGTGGTAGATTTAACCAACTTATTAAGCGTCTGAATTTGCATTTCATTATGTTGGCCGAAGATTTAAATTATATAATGCCGTCGGACCAGCCGACAACCAGAGTATACAAAAAATGCAAGGACAAGGATAGGCATCAGAGGTCCAAAACCGACGAGGCCTTTGCTAGGCCAGTCACTGGTTCTCAGTGAGGCGCTTTCGCAGCCCCTGGCACCCACTACCTCACAGCCACAGGCTGCCTCAGACTCCCACGTGGAGCTGACTGGGCCTCTGGATACTCAAGGTATTGGAGAGACAAATCATTCCCTCAGATGGGTCTGGAGCCGCTGAGCAGACATTGGCTTCTGAGGGTGTCTTCAGACCTACACAACTATATATATTAAGCCATTTTCGTCTTCAGACTAAAGCAGCTCTAAAGACGAACAAGTACAGCTTTCTCCTCAGACTTCCATGCCTAAAAAGCAGATACTCAAAATGGCCGAAGACCTAATTACTTTGATCAGGGGCACCCATCCCGCTCCTGATAAGAGGCCTAGGCAAGAGACAGAGTATGATTCTTCTGATCAGGATTCTATTTCCTCTGATTTCTCTTCTGAACAGGATTTACTCCATGCTTCCTTAGGAGGATTCTGATGTTGAATCCATTCCTTCAGCCTCTCCACCTGAGGATTATTTTGGGGAAACCTTGCATGCCATGAGGGAGCATTTCCACTGGGAGAGCCAAGATTATTCTGAATCTAAGAAAAGGCTCAGACTTTCTGCCACTTCCTCAGCATAGACCCCTTGCTATTCCACCTGTTTTACAGTTTGTAGATGTATTTTCAGAGTCTGGCGTGTCCCCTGACTCTTTACCCTCTGCACCTGCTAAGCCAGACAAATACTACAGGGTTCCGGATTCTCATAAATTTCAATAAAAGAACCCGGATTCTCATAAATTTCAATACAAGAACCCAGCTGCTGACCCAGAAACTATATCTCAAGGTCCAAAAGGGGTTAAAGCTTCCACTGCAAAAAACCCTGTCCCCTCTGATAGGGATTCTAGGGCTCTAGACAGATGGGGGGGAAAAGTCTACACTTCTGCTACCTTGGCTGTAAGGGCTTTAAATTGTCAGTTTCAAAAACTTAAATGTCAGCGGTATTTGATGTCACTGCTTAAACAGAAATTGTTGACAAATACTGAATGTTCAGAGAACAAGGAATTGCAGGATTTATTGCATGCAGCTGAAGTGGGAAAGCATACTTTGCAATGTGGTTATGATTCATTGGAGGCCTCTTGCAGGGCCGCTGTTAACGGTTCTGTTATTGGAAGGCATGCTTGGTTAAAGGAACAGAATCTGCCTGATCATGTTAAAGCAAAATTATTAGATGTACCATTGCAGCATGATACTTTGTTTGGTACTAAAGCAGAAGAGGTGTTGGAAAAATGGAGGATAAACAAAATCCATGCAGACAGTCAAGGATTTCTTACAGGTACAGCTACCCAGGTTTAGCAGAAACTGGCCGCCTAAAAATTGGCCCTTTCCAGTGTCAGACCACAGAGGCAGATACAGGTGTCCTAGAGGCTGATCTCAGCCCCAAGGCTCATACAGGCTTAAACAATGGAGTGCTCCTACCTCCAAAAGCGGAGAAGACAAATCACAACCTTACAGGAAACAGTCCCAATGACTTTCCTCTGCCAGATCCAAGCACTTTTCTTTTGACAGCCCCCTTAGGGGGAAAACTAGCACTTTTTTCATCAAATTGGCAAATTATTACCCAGGACAAATGGGTCCTGAACATAGTGTCTCAAGGCTACGGTTTCCATTTTCACACTCTACCAAGGTCAAAAGGTATGCCAGACCTGCCACACAATCAATGGGCAGAGGCACAAGAACTAATTACAACCCTCATGGACATGAGGGCCATTCAGCAAGTACCACAGCAAGAGCAGGGGCAAGGATTTTACTCCAGACTTTTCCTAGTACCCAGAAAGGACAGAGCCTGGAGACCAATACTGGACTTATCTATACTAAATACCTATTTGGAAGTCCCAAATTTCAAGATGTTGAATCTACAGCAGTTACTGCCCATGCTGGGCAAGAAAGCTTGGCTTGTAACTTTGGACCTAAAATCATACCTGCATGTCCCAATCAGACAATCTTGCAGAAGATGCCTCTGATTCATAGCTGGCTCAATGCATTACCAATTCTCTGCACTGCCCTTTGGCTTCTCTACTGCGCCCAGGGTCTTCACAAAATGCCTGGCACCAGTAATTGCGTTTTGCAGTCAGTGGAATTCAAATATATCCCTACTTGGACTGCCAAATTCAAGCAGAGACCAAAGACATTCTTTTAAAGCCTCTGTCGTTAGTAAAAAGATTACTAACTGGCCTAGGGTACACAGTAAACTAAAAGAAATCAAAACTAGTGCCCTCTCAAGAGATAATATTCCTGGGTGCAAGCTTAAATACAACTGCCCAGATGGCTCATCTCACGCCAGACAAACAGCAACTGACTTCCTACGCCAAGAAATTGGCAACAAAAACCCACTTATCTGCAAGGAAAATCATGCAGGCTTTGGGTTTCATGGCATCCTGCATTCTACTAATTCCATATGCCAAACTGCATATGAGGAAACTACAATGGTATCTAAAAAGTGTTTGGACTCAGCATTGCCACAGCCTGGAGACAGTAATTGCACTCATTCCCTGCCTACAACAGGAGCTTCGATGGTGGGCAGAAGCCTGTCAGCACCACAAGGGTCTGCCATTCAGTTTACCCACAGCCAGACAGACTAACAACTAATGCATCAGATTATGCCTGGGGGGCCCATATGGCAGGAAAATGTATTCAGGGCACATGGCCTGCAAACCAGATGCCTCTTCACATCAATCAAAAAGATGCTGGCTGTTCAAAATGCCCTGACAGCTTTCAAGGACCTGCTTCATCCAGGACAGCTACTGATAGACAATACTATGGTCATGTGGTACATAAACATGCAGATAGGTACACATTCCTACCCCCTCTGCAGATTAGCAATGACCTTATGGGACAGCATTGGCTTTTCAACTTCACCTGCAAGCACAATTCCTGCCAGGAAAAAAATACTCTGGCAGACGAACTAAGCAGAAACCTCATGGATCTCCACAAATGGAAACTGGATCCACAAGTTTTCAACATGATAGTTAGGAAATGGGGATGCCCAGACCTATATCCTGTCTCCCCTCACAACTACCAATTGCAGAGATTTTGCACAAGGATTTATCACAAGCAAGGAAAGTGGACACCCTATCATTCAGCTGGAAAAACCTAATAGTATATGCCTTTCCTCCACTGCCTCTCCTTCCCAGGGTACTCCTAAAGGTCAGACAAGTGAAGCCAAAAATGATACTGATTGCACCAGACTGGCCACGCCAGCACTGGTACCCAGTCCTAAAGAGCTTGTCTCAAGGTCCAGCATGGATATTGCCTCAAATTTCTCACTTACTGACCCAACAAAACAATCTGATCCTGCACAGCCAGCTCAGGACCTTAAATCTGGCAGCATGGCAAATGTAACCATTCAGAACATTTCTTTCAAAAGAGGTTATGGATGTTATCTTGGAGGCCAGGAGGCCTAGTACCAGAAAATCTTATGCAGAAAAATGGAAGAGATTCTGTGCTTGGAGCCAGGAACAAGGCATTGACGCGTGTACCAAATTTACCTCAGATTTTGCAATACCTAACTGAATTGATGAGAAAGAAAGGCCTTTGTTCAGCATCTAAAATTCATGCATCTGCCATTTCAGCCCATTACAATACCGAACCACCTATCTTTTTCTCATCCTTTAAGGCAGTACCTCAGAGGGGCCAAAAACATTAGGCCTCCAAGGAGAGCACCAATTCCAGCCTGGGACCTCAGTTATGCTTTGGAAAAACTCACACAGCCTCCTTTCGAGCTAGCTTCAACAGCGAATATAAAATTCTTATAGTGGAAAAAAGTTCTACTGCTAGCAGTAACCTCAGCAAGGCGAGTCTCGGAGTTACAAGCACTCATGGCGCTGGAACCTTTTCATCATTTTTCATCCAGACAGAGGGGGTCTAAGGACAAATCCTACATTTATGCCTAAGGTGGTATCCAGTGTGTCCCTCAACCAAACCATTCACTTGCCTACCTTTTATCCAAATCCACAGAACAAGGGTGAAAATTCTGCTTTCTTTGGACATGCACAGGCAGTTATGCTTCTATTTGGACAGAACTAAAGCTTTCAGAAAGACTGAGCAACTTTGTGTCATATGCTGCAGGATCACAAGGAAAGGCATCTCAAAACAGACTACTTATAAATGGATAGGCCATTGCATCAGTTTCTGCTATTCTCAACGTGGTAAATCAGTGCCTAAGGGCATTAGGCCTCATTCCACCAGAGCAGCAGCCACTTCAGCAGCCTTCCTCAGAGTACCACCAACCAAAGATATCTTAGAGGCTGCAACTTGGAGTTCAGTGCACACTTTCACAAAGCACTAACACTTACCTCTTTACTCTTAAGTCCAGAGCAGGCTTTGCCACTGCAGTTCTACAGGGCCTCATAGCCTCTCCTAATCCTGTTTAGCCCAGCCACCCATCCTCAGCTTTGGGATTCAACCCAAGAGTAATGACTGCAACAGTGAAACACTAACTTAGTACAGTTGTGTACCTACCATAAACTTAGATGTTGGAGTGTATTCACTGTTGCAGTCCAGGTTACCCACCATCCCCCTTCTCTTTGCTGGGACTTGTCTGCACTTCTCTATCCTATACAACCTATTTGGTGTATTTGCTTGTAGATAAAGGAAATGTTTTTGTGCATGCATTTTTATTGGCATATTTTTCAGCCTACCAATTTGGGGGCATCTGACAACTGGGGCAAGAAAAACTGAAGAAAATGGCGTCTGCTGCATCTTTTATACCCCTGGCGCACTGACATCAGGGAAGAGGTGACAGCAACCGATGCCGGACCTAAACTTTGGAATTCAGGCCGACTGAGGGTAGCCTGCCAGCAGGGTAACCCTTGAGTAATGACTGCAACAGTGAATACACCGTAACATCTACATTTATGGTAGGTACACAACTGTAGTTTCTCTGCACTGCCCTTTGGCTTATCTACTGCTCCAGGGTATTCACAAAGTGCCTTGCTCCATTCATTACATTCTGCAGGCAAATATTTAAATATACCCATACCTGGACGATAATCTAATTCATGCAGAAAGCCAGGACATAATTTTGAATCCTCTGCCCTTTGTTCAAAGGGTACTGACTTTGAGGTACACTGTAAACGAAAATAAATCACACCTGGTACCCTGTCAATTTGTTCCTGGGAGTAAGCTTTGAATACAACTTCCCAGATTACTTTCCTCACACCAGAGAAACAGATTCATTTGACAGCCTACTTCAGACAAGTGGCCAGAAACACCCAGGTATCTACAAGGCAAAATGGCCTCCTGCATTCTTCTAATTCCATATGCAAGGCTGCATATGAGGAAACTACAATGGTATCTCAAACGCCTATGGTGTCAGTTACAGGATCTAGAAGGAATGATTCCTATCGTACCTTGCCTACGCCTAGAGTTCCTTTGGTGGGCAGAGGCCTGCCACCAAAACAGGGGACTTACATTCACACTACCCCCTGCTGCCCGAACCTTAAACTCATCAGACTACTGTCATGTGTTACATAAACAAGCAGGGGGTACACATTCTTACTCCTGCAGACTAGCCATGGCATTGTGGAACACAGCCTTGAGCTACCAAGTGAATCTATAAGCTCAATTCTTGCCAGGAACACTAAATACACTGACTAAGCAGAAACCTCATGGACCCACACGAGTGGAAACTGGAAAAGGATTTTCAATATGTTGCCAAGCAAGTGGGGGAGCCCAGATTTAGATCTGTTTGCCTCCCCCCACAGCCATCAATTGGAGAAATTTTGCACAAGGATTCTCAACAAGATAGCTTGCCAAGTGGGCACACTACCCTTCTGCTGTAAAAACCTATGTTTATGCCTTTTTTCCCTCTGCTGTCCAAGGTACTACTAAATTTCAAACTGGACAAGCCAAGGACTATTAATTGCACCAGACTAGCCACGCCAACACTGGAAGCCCCTCAAGCAGTGTCATGCTTGGCCCCATGGCACCTGCCTCAGACGCCTTCCCTGTTGTCTCTGCAGCAGGAGAACCAGATTCTACACCCTCCGCTGCAAACCCTGAACCTAGCAGCCTGGCTAATTACCTAATCTCTTTACCGTCCCTCAGTAAATCAGCAGTGGATATCATTTTAGAGGCAAGGAGGCCTAGTACTGTAAAATCTTATGCTGCAAAATGGAAAATTTTTGCCTGGAATCAGTCTCAAGGGATGAGCGCAGCAGTGCCCACTTTACTTCAGATTCTCCAGTACTTGACAGAGATGCTTCATATGGGCTTGTCTTTTTCCTCCAAAATTCATGCCTCAGCCATTTCAGCTCATTACAGCACGGAGCTTCCCCTCTTCTCACCCACTGCTCAAGCAGTTCCTCAGAGTGCTAAAAATTTAAGGCCACCCAGGAGAGCTTCAACTCCAGCCTGGGACCTTGACTTGGAGAAACCCATTCTTCCTCCTTTCGAGCAAGCTGCTACTGCAGATTTAAAATTCTTTTCCAGGAAAACAGCTTTCCTTTTAGCAATCATTTCTGCAAGAAGGGAATCCGAATTACAGGCCCTTATGGCAGTGGATACTTTCATCTTTCATGCAGACAGGGTGTCCCTCAGAACCAGTCTCTCCATGCCCAAGGTAGTATCCACTGTGGCTCTTAATCAGTCCATTCATTTGCTTACCTTTCCTAACCCACAGAAGAAAGGGGAACGGATACTGTACTCCTTAGATGTGCACAGACAACTTAGATTTTACTTTGACAGGACTAAACCTCAAAGGAACTTAGAACTGCTGGTGGCATTTGCTGCAGAGATAGAGGGGGAAGCTATTTCAAAGCAAACCATTTCAAAATGGATAGGCCACTGCATTAATTTTTGCTATAAGCGTTGTGGAAAACCTATTCCACAGGGCATCAGACCCCATTCAACCAGGGCTGCACTTGCCTCCCCAGCCTTTCTCAGGGGCGTTCCCACCAGGAACATCCTAGAAGCTGCTACCTGGAGTTCTGTACATACTTTCACCAAGCGTTATTTGCCAATTTTCTCTAAATCCAGAGCTGGCTTTGCCACTGCAGTCTTGCAGGTTCTTATAGCTGGTCCTAATTCTATTTAAATTCCTCCTCCCAACCTTAGCTTTGGGAATCTACCCAAATGTAATGACTGCAACAGTGGAACACGAACATAGCACAGTTGTGTGCACTTGCCACAAATTTAGATGTTCGTGTATTCACTTTTGCAGTCCTGGTTACCCTCTCTCCAGCCCCCTTTCTTCTTTTGGCTCTACCTCTACTCCCTTACTATGCTCAAAAAGCTTTTTGGTCTGTTTGCTTTTTTGTTGGAGGTATATCCTTGTAATTATAGATTTATATGCTTCCCATTTGGGCAAGAAAAACTGATGTAGTGGTGTTGGCTGCATTTTTAATACCCTTAACGACCTGACGTCATGGAAGAAGGGACAGCATCCAATGCAGGACCCAAGACTGTTAATGAGGCCGACTGAGGGCTACTGCAAGCAGATAACCCAAATGAAATGACTGCATCAGTGAATGCACTAACATCTACATTTATGGTAAGTGTACACAACTGTACTTTTCCCTTCATTCTCTGCCCTAACAGGCAGACCACACTTCAGACATTGCTTTGTGCGCTCACCTAGTGGGCATGCACACCGGAGGTCTTTGGGATGCCCAGCACCTTCCCTTACACATCAATCAGAAGGAAATTATTGCAGTACAAAATGCTGACATCCTTCAAACCCCATCTCAGGCCAGGGGTTCTTATCAAAACGGAGAGCACCACAGTACTGTGGTTAATCAAACCGGGAGGGACCCAGTCTTACCCTCTGTGCGGGCTAGCCTTGAACCTTGGCTGACAGCCTTCTTCATGGGATAACACTTAATTCCTCAGTACCTATCGGGATCTACAACACCCTGGCAGACCACAAGCAGAAATGTACTGGAACCCCACGAATGGCAGCGCCACAGAAAAATCTTTTTGCAAGTCACTCAGGACTGGGGAACTTCAGAACTGAATCTCTTTGCTTTGCACCACAACCACCAGCTGAAAAATTGTGCTGGGGGGGTATCCCCACCTGGCGTGGAAGGTGGATGCCTTGACCTTCCCCTCTGTTTGCATTCCTCTGCCTTTTATTCCCAAGGTACTGATCAAGATAAGGAAAGAGACCAAAGGCCATACTCATTGCTCCAAATTGGACCAGACAGCATTGGTACCCTTTACTGCGTAGCTTGACATTACAACCTCCCAGGCAGCTTCCCCTAATCTCAGAACTCTTCACCCGGGGGGTGGGGGTGGGCTGCACCCAGACTTAGACTGTCAACATGGCTAATACTTCAAAAGCAAGCAAGGGGCCCCTGTTAAGCAACCGGGTCCTAGACGTAATCACTGAGGCCAGAAGCCCCCTCACCAGAAAATCTTATGCAGGGAAATGGAAAAGATTCTGCTCCTGGAGCCAGTCCAGAGGCGGCAATACCTCACAACCTTCCATCTCTTATCCCGAACTACTGAGTTGCTCAGAAGTGGCCTTTCCTTCTCGCCTATTAAAATCCACACAGCCATTTCAGCTCATTTCCCTACAGATCAGCCCCTCTTCTCACATCCTTTGATTAAAAAATTCCTCAGAGGGGCTTCTAATATCAGACCTCCCAGAAGGCCACCCATGCCAGCCTGGTACCTGAATTATGTTTTGGAAAACTAACCTTATCACCCTTTGAACCTGCTACTTCAGCAGAATTGAGACACCTCTCTTGGAAGACTGCTTTCCTACCAGCTATTACCTCAGCCAGATGGAATTCAGAACTTCTGGTACTCATGGCCGTTGAGCCTTTCATCATTTTCCATGCAGACTTGGTCTTCCTGAGGACTAACCCCTCCTTTATGCCCAAGGTGTTAACTGATGTGACCCTCAACCAGGCCATATATCTACCCACCTTTCCTAACCCTGAAAGCAAGGGGGAAAGAATGCTGCACTCAGATGTGCGCAAGACAGATCAGATACTTTCTGGACCGTACTAAATTCTTCAGAAAAATAGATCAGCTTCTTGTCAGCTTTGCCCTAGAGGCTGAGGGGAAGCCCATTTCCAAATGGATATCTCACTGTTCATTTCTGCTACAGACTACATGGTAAACCACCTCCTAAGTCTATTTGTACCAATTCCTGTAGGGCAACCTCCACTTCCACACCATTCCTCAGAGTTCCCACCAGGGCAATCTTGGAACCTGCCACCTGGCCCTCTGTTCACACTTTTACAAAGCATTATCACCTACCGCTTTTCTCTAAGGCTAGGGCAGGGTTTGCCTTTGCAGTTTTGCAGGGCATGCTGACCCATACCTTGGTCTGTAATCTTTCCACACCTCTCCTCAGTTTTAGGAATCCCCCCATAGGTGACTGCGACAGTGAAACAAAGAGCATAGTCCAGTTGTGTACACTTGCCATAAATGTAGATGTTGGTGTATTCACTGTTGCATCCTGGTTTTCCTCCCTCCTTCCCCTTTGTATCCTCTCTCTTTAGGGGGACATAAGCTTCTCACGGTAGCTTTTAGCCACCAACACCATTTTACCATATTTCCATGTGCTTCTCATTAGGGCAAGAAAAACTGATGTAATGGCGTTTGTCTTGCTTTATAGGACTGACTACTTGATGTCAGTCTTCAGGCGACAGCAGCTGAGGCAGAAAGACATTGACTGTTGGGGCCGGCCGAGGGCTGCTACAGCAAGGATAACCCACAAGTGATGACTAACAGTGAATACACTCTAACATCTACATTTATGGTAAGTGTACACTGTACTTTTTATCTGGATAAGACTAAGGACATCAGGAAGTCCAATTGACTTTGTATCCTCTCACCCCAAGCCCCTGGGAAAAGCTGTATCCAAACAAACCATATCCTCCTGGATCTGTTAAGCTATGTCCTTTTACTCTGTCCATGATAGTTACCCCACACAGAGCCTAGTCCACCAGAGCGGTGGCTGCTAAGGGGCCTACTGTCCTAGAGGCAGCTACATGGTCTTCTGTACACACTTGAACTAAACACGAAATTGGATAACCTCTCCAGAGCTAGTGCAGGATTTGCAAAAGCCATTCTCCATGTCTTCCTGGATACTGCTGCTTCCTCCTCTACCCTTTTCTCTGCATATGCTGTGGTACTGTCCTACAAAAAAAACACTGCAACATGAGAATGGAAGGATATGGATTAGTTGTGTAAAATCTTCCCATTGCCATAGATGTCCTTCTCTTCCATGTTGCAGTATTCCTTCCTTGCCTCCCTCCTTCCCACTAGAGGATCTTTTCCCTATCTGGATGGCATCCTTCAGCTACCCTTAGACTGTTGTCCGACTGGGCATTCAGTTATGAGGTCTGTGCATGCAGATGTCACATATATGGCCTACGATTTATGGTCACTACATATGAACCTTGCAGCAGCCTGGCTTAAGCTTTGGTATGTGAGCTGGATGGTTCGGGTCACCTGAGGTGGAGGATATCCCATAAGTGAGAATACTGCAACATGGAAAAGGACCTCTATGGTCAGTTAGATTTTACACAGCTAATCTTTGTTTTGAGTTTTAAGCCATATTTCACAAATACACATTATAGTCTTATTCACTAATTTCAGTGTTGCTGGTCTTCCTGTTAATCTCAATCTCTCAGCCTCAGACTTTCAAGTCCAAGGTACTTGGTATTTTTAGTCAACTTGTGTGCTTTTTAGTCTCAAGCATTTTCTTTTAGAACACTGGAAAAGGTTTCACTGGCAAAGTCTCTTTAAGCTTTATCAGCAGAATGAGAAGCAGTCACCTTCTGTTGAGGGTGCATGTTTTGTTGGACAAACCTTTGTATTTTTTCCTTAGCCTGTTCTACATCAAAAGATGACTGATCCTCCAGGAGAAAATAATCTGAAGACAGCTGGCCACAAAATCTTCAATCTGCCACCTGTCTCAACCTTCCCTGATTGCTGGGATAAATTTGCTTTTCTGCCTGATGTCCAGCAAATCATTTTCCACAGTTTCGTTGTCTTTCATTTTCTGCTGTTAAGATTTCATCTTTACTAATACAGGTCTTGACTGCTTTTTCATTGCCAGGTTTGGAGCACACACACACGATGTGCCTTTTTAGTTAACAAATCCTACTAGTAGTTTCTTTTTTGTACTTTCATAAATTTCTGTTCCTTCCATTTTCTCTGGTACAGTAGAAAATTTGAATTTCTCTCTGCTTTATCCTGTAAATTTTTTGGAACTGCTTCTTTAGCAGTCTGATACTTGGCCAGCCTTTTCATTTCAACCTGATTTTTGCAGTTTTCAGTTCATCTGAATAGCTGTTTAAAGCTTCCATTTTATTCTAGCCTTTTATTTGACTTGTACTCAAATGTTTAGAACTTACTAAAATTAAACACACTTGAGTCTTCTTTTACTGCAGATTACTGGAAGCCATTGCACCAAAGCTAGAGCTTTAACTGTTTTTTGCTGAATAGCTCAGGATTATTCCCAGTTTTTCTCAGCCTTTTCTAGTTTCCTTTAGGCCCTCTTTCTTCTTTGCTGGCTGCTGGGCAGTGTACTTTCCTGCCAGTGACTGAATTTAATATAAGTTAAGTTTCTAGCCCCTTTGTTCATTTTTTTTTCATAATGGGAGTGCTGTAATCAAGCTCGTGATAAATGTGCAGGCATCTTGGAAGTCCAGAACTAATTTTTTTATGCCTGAACTGGTATCAGTATACTTCAACTATCCATTTTGTTTACTTTCCTGAACCTAAAAATGGAGAAATTATGCCCTCCATTGAATGCTGGTAGACATGCTGGTAGACAACTCTGGTACTGTCTTGACTGAAGTAAATTTCAACTTTGCAAGAAAGGAGCAATTGAGCCAGGGGTCAGTGAAGTGGCAACCTGTCAAAACAAATCATTTCCAGATAGTTGACTAAGGTATTAACTTTTACAGTAGAGATTATCCAAACTAATTTGGGACCTATGGTAGTTCAGATCAAACTGGATAATCAAACTTATAATTGTACTGGATAAAACATTTTTAACATCATTTTTTCTGCAAGCAGGAATACACTTTTCATCCATTCAGTGATTCCAGTGGACAAATTTTTTTTTTTACATACGACCTGACTACAAGCTCAAACATACTTTAATATATATGTTTACGTATACAGATTTTGACTTTTTCCTACCCGAAAACTTTGGAGGCTGGTTCGGATAATTGACATTTCGGATAGTCAACTCTGTACCGTATTGTACTCACCACAACAAAATTGTTCCAGGCAGGATTAAGCCCCATTAACAGCTGCAAATTGTTAATCTATACATACTTTTACAAAGCAGTTTGATTTCTCTGGGTCTAGATCATGTTTTGTTAGGACCTTTCTCCAGGAGCTCCTAGACTTTTGATTCCACCTCCTAAATGTAGTAGGCCAAGATAATCTAGCTGTGTAGCTAAGGTTACTGCAGCAATAGTAAGTATGCTGAACATAGGTAGGTACTAGGCTATCGTCCCAAGGGCCTACGTAAGCCTAGCCAACAAGGTTCCCTGGCTAAGACACCCAAGAAAGTTATTTTTCTGTGCCACTGTCTAGCAGAGACACAAGTGATCTCCGGGGTGCATTTCCTATTTCCCATCCACTCAAGATTTTTCTTGAGTGCTAATGAACTTTGCTTGACATAGATGAGTAGCCTGTTCCAGGGTATGGGAAGTCTCTGGGACAGGAATCTATCCCTCAAGCAAGTCCTGTTTGTTGTGGTAACAAGGTTTAAGTCTCTAGAGCATGTAGCTCAGAGGGATTAGGATTTCTTTAGGTGTAGCATGTCCAACAGCTCTGGGTTTGACATAGCTTTATATGTTAGGCAGAGATCATCTCTGAGTAGGCGATATGCTATGGAGTAAAGCTGGAGTTTTTTGAGGCGGTCATCGTAGGACATTTGAGGGCAGTAATCCTTTGAGGTACTTGTGTGGCCTTTCCAGCTGCTGCAAATGTCTTGATATACATTCCAAAAGGGTTGTTTTACTCTATAATGGGTCTGAGTGTAGAGTAGAGGGGAACATTGATCTCTCTTTTCCTGGATGAGAACCCTTTTATGATTAGATGGGCCACATAGAAGGATTTCCTGACTACTGTGGCAATGTGACTATCCAAGGAGAGACTACTGTCCACCTGGGTCCCAAGGGGTCTTTACACACACTTGGTGTTTAGTAGATTGCTGCCTGTGATAGTTCATGGGTACAGAGTTTTTACCAAAGGGGATGACGCTACACTTTTTGGCATTGAGCTTGAGGCCATGGCTCTGACACCAGGCATCTGTCTCAGTGAGGCCCTTCTGTAGGATGCCCGTTTGGGGACTTGACTATACCTCCTAGTTTGCAGTCATCTGTGAACTTCGTTAGCCAGAGGCTTTCTGTTAGCCTCTACTTCAGAGAAGTAGATTCCAAATAGGAGAGGTCCCAGGACAGAACCCTGTGGTACTCCACTTGTCACTGCTTTGAGGTCAGATTTGGAGTCTGCAACTTTTACATTGTGGGTTCTGTCAGTGAGCCAGTTGGCAACCCATCTTGTGACGTAGGGGTTTATACCTCGTTTAGTGAGTTTAGCTCTAATTTCTGAATGGGGGATGGTGTTGAAAGCCTTGGTGAGGTCAAAATAGGCTGTGTGAGCCACCTTACCCTCATCCACTGCTTTGGTGACTGTCTCAAAGAAGTCTGTCAGGTTCAGGAGGCATGATTTGCCTTTCACAAACCCGAACTGGGTGGGATCCAGAGTTTGGAGGTTACCAGTGTCTTTGAGTTCCATGATATGTTCCATGGCCTTGCAGACCAGGCTAGTCAGCCTAATAGGTCGATAGTTCATAGGTAGGTACTAGACTATCTGCCCTGGGGCCTATGCAAGCCCAGCCAAAAAGTACCCTGGCTTTTGCCACCCAAGAAAATTTTCCTGTGCCACTGTCAAGTTCCCAGGATCAGTGGTGGCTCCTCCTTTGTGGAGTGGGATAACTGTTGCTGTGTCATTCAGTGGGCACAAAGCCTGATGCGAGGCTATTATTCAACATGGTACTTAAGTGGGGAGCCAGTTCATTCTGATTGTGTAAAACACAGCCTGGGATGTCCGGTTCCATGGATGCTGTGTTTTTGGCTTGAGAGTGCAGCTTTTACCTGAGTAGTTGTGATGACAGGGACTCTGCATTCTTTCTGTATAGATATGGGCCCTTTAGGGGGTGTAAAGTTAGCACTGAACCTATCTGCCAGGATGTTGGCAATATCAGTTGGTTCTGTAATTTTTGTGCTGGAACTCAGAGCAGATCTGGGTGTTGCCATTGCAATTCTTGACCTAGCTATAGAATGCTTTGTGGTTGTCCTTAGAATTAGTGGTGATTTTTGTTTTCGTAGCTAACTTTGGAGGATCTAATAAGGGATCTCAGCTTCTTACTGAGGCTGACCAGGGAGCTTCTTCACTCATGGGATTTTACTCTCCTGCAGCAGTTTCTTCCTTTGTTGTACAGTTTGTTTATGGCAGGGGGCCACCACATTGGCTTTCTTTTTTTTGGAGGATAGCGTCTTGGTTCTGTTTGGGATAGCACGATACATGCACTCGTTTAAGTGCTTAGAGTGCATTTGTGTAAGATTCTGCAGTTGTAACTGTATTTCCCATCTGCATGGGTGTCATGAAGTTCACCACTTCTGTCTTAAGCATGAAGTTGGCTTTGGAGAAATATTTTACTGTTTCCTTATTGGGTGGGGGGATGTGGATATCAAGGGTGATTAGCTTATGGTCTGATCGGACCAACGAGGAGTTGACCAGGTGTGGTGCACCAGTCACTCATGTTCGTAATGACTAGGTCTAGGATATTGTTGCCCCTGGTATGGGTGTGGATATGTTGATCCAGGGCATTGGAGTTTGAATTCCAGTAAGCGTTGAGCTAAGGAGTTGGTACACTAGTAATTTTCCCAGTTAATGGTGGGGTCGTTGGTCGCCCATTATTAGGGTGTTTGGTTGAACCATAATATTTTCCAGTACATCAAGAAAAGGAGTGGGAATCCTAGGGCATGGTGGGGGATCTGTAGGAAGCTACAATTTGAATTGCAGTTTTGCCCAGAGTTAGTTGCACTTGGATAACCTCTGATGCATTATGCTGAGCAACTAGCCTGGAGTTGTGGATATCCTTAATGAATATGGACACACCTCTGTCCAGGTTACATGGCTGAAGTGTGGTATGAGTTATAGCCTGGTAGTGCAGGGATGGTCTCTGAAGCCTTGAACCAGGTCTCAGTCACTGCACAGAGATCTATGTTCTCCATTTTGAGTGCCGCGAGTGAGTGCATTTTGAGATTTAGACTTCTAGCATTGAGTAGCATTATCCTCTGAGTTGTGAATGGTGATGAATTTATTTGAAACTTGCCTAAAGACACTGTAGGGGCAGCAAGAGCCTTAGCCAGTATCTGGAATCCCATGGGCGACAACTGCAGGCAGTCTGTGGCAAAGCATCATGGTCCGTCTACCTTGTCATCCCAAGCAAACAGATACTGGATCCCCTTAGAATGACACTAGAAGCTTAGCCAATTATTGAAGTCAATCATTTTGTCATTGCACTGCAGTATCATTCTGGGCGATGGCAGAATGCTACTCAGGGCTAGGGTCATATCTGCTTGGGCAACAAGATCGGAGAGCTCTTCCATGTCTCCATATAGTCCAGAGAGGTACGTCTCGGGTCATTCACAGCAACCTGGACAATGACCGTCATATTTGTACTTGTTGTGGAGTGACCTGAGTGTGTGGGTTGTGGTGGATCCTGGCACCAGACAGGCAGCTGACAGTAACCACCTTGTTTAGCCTGGTGAGTGGGACATCAGTGTGCCTGACTATAGTCGCCTATGACTAGTGTTGGATACGTTGTTTTGCCTTATTGGCTGTGGTTGAGTGGCACATGGAGTCTGTGGGCTGTCATTTAGGTTGTGTTGGGGGATGGAGGTTGCTTGCGTTTCTGCTTTGGAGGTGTCTGTTGCTTAGACAGATTATTACTGAGAGCCTCCACGAATGTTTGTCAATGTGTGGATTTTTATGGTGTAGATTTAGTGAGACTGAGTGTGGTGTGGTGCAATTTTTTACCTTCTCATGACTGTCAAGTTCAGTCTTGGCTGGAGAGCTTTACCTCCAGTTTGTTTAGATAAGTGCATCTCTCACAGGTTGTAGTGTTGGGTGGTAGGAGGAGAGGGTTGTCTGTGTACATGAGGCAATTTCTACATTGCCTCAAGATGCTCAGATTCATCAGATAGGAGATAGTGCATTTGTGTAAGTAAACTCTTTCCCGCTTATTTTTTGGTGTTTGTCAGGATGTGGACATCAATTTTTTGTTCTTGCACTTTCCTTTCTAGGCTCAACCTCTTCAGCTGGCATGAAAGCAGTGAAGGGCTTGGTGCCCAAAATGGTCTTTTTAGTCGGGTAGTACAGTTGTACAAGTAAACTCATAACAGGAGTTCAGATTATCTCTGCTACAGTAGGTGGTCCTTTTGTCCATCCTTGTTTTTTGTTTTTTTAATGCTAGGGTGTGGACATGGATATTTTTGGCTTTTTCTGGCAGTCATCTCTGAGCTTAGCCTTCTTTGTTGGTATTAATGCACTGAAGGGCTGAGCTGGGGTTGGCTCCTAAACAAATTTTTTTTCCTTCAGATCTAGTTGACAGTTGTCCATGTAGAAGGTGTCTTGAAGCTTTGGAAGCTTGTCAGGCTGTTGTAACCTATGCAGGCTGTAACCCATATAGATAACTGCTTCTGCAGTAGTGAACATTTAATTTTATGATAAGTTTACATATACAACTGTACTTAGTCTGCCTGTACAGGCAAGTTAGGTCTGTAGGGAAAAATGCATCAGTGGTCACATTTGCTGTGCTGAGGTGATGTGTAGTACCACAGAAGAAAATACCAAATTCCTCATTTTTTTGAGGAAATGTATGTTCTGCCTGGCATACCAGCACACTTGCAAAAAACAAAACTGCCTTAATTTTGCAAGACAAATCTCAGAAGCCTGTTTTCTTTTTCAAAGTCTTTATTGGTCTGTTGAGACCAGTAGACTTCCTGAATGAGAAAATGGACGTGTTAAGACTTTCAACGAGAAAACAGGCTCATATCATATGTCTTGCAATTGTTTCTACTGATCTTTCAAGCTGTAAGCTTTCCTTGCGTAGCTGTAGCCTGATAGCCTAGTGCCAACCTATGAACATCTGGAGGTTATCAGCCCTAGGGTGTATACAAGCCTAGCCATAACAATTCCCTGGCTATTTCTTCCCACACTACTTTCCTGGACCCCTACCTAGCAGGGTGACTGACGTGATCCCTAGGGTGAATTTCCTTTCTCCCATCCAATCGTCAAGGTTTCTTTTGAAGAGGGCCCAAGTTGCGCTCTGCTAGACATTTATGGGCAGTCTATTCCAGAGTTTGGGCAGTCTCCAGGTCAGGAACCTATCCCTCTAGCATGCTTTGTTTATTGTGATGACTAGGTTTAGATCCCTTGAGCGTGTGGCTCTGAGGGATTGGGATTTCTAAGTGGAGCATGTCCAATAGCTTTGGGTTTGACATGGCCTTGTATGTTAAGCAGAGAACCTCTGAGTAGACTATGCAGTATAGCGGGAGTTTTTTATATAGTCAGCATAGGGCATCTGCTTTAGGCCTAGGATTCTTTTAGTGAGGCATTTCTGCCATCTTTCCAGTTGCAGATGTCTTGACAGGTACATACCAAACAGGGCGTTGTATTCTATAATGGGTCTAATGAGGGATGAGTACAGTGGGGCAATGACCTCCTTTTTTTGGATGAAAAGCCCTTGGTGATGTGCCACAAAATGATTTCCAGACTGTTGTGGCGATGTGGTTATCGAAAGTGAGACCACTGTCCACCTGTGTCCCTAAGTCTCATCACTCTTTTGGTGTTTAGTGCACTGCCACCTATGTGGTAATTCACAGGTACATGTTTTTCCCAAAGGGGTAATTATATAATTCTTGACATTGAGCTTGAGCCCATGGCTCTGCCACCAAGCATCTGTTTCTGTAAGGCCTTTTTGTAGAGTATCCACATCATTTGTGTGTTCAGTAATGGCTCCCAGTTTGCAGTCTGCGAACTTTGTTAGCCAGAGTCCCTTAGTGTTGGCCTGTACTTCAGAGAAGTAGATGCCAAACGAGCGGTCCCAGGACTAAACCCAGAGGTACTCAACTTGTCTGGAGCTGGATTTGGAGTCTGCTATTTTTAGTATGGGTTCGGTCAGTAAGCCAGTTGGCAACCCATCGAGTGATGTAGCGATTAATGCCCAGCTTAGTAAGTCTGTCGCCAGAGTGTGGGATGGTATCAAAGGCCTTGATGAGGTCTAGATAGGCTGTGTGGACCGCCTTACCCTCATCCACGGCTCTGGTGACTGAGTCGAAGAAGTCAGTCATGTTCAGGAGAACAAGACAGGCCCTTCATGAACCCAAACTGGGTTGGGTCCACTGTTTGAAGGTTGCCAGTGTCTTTGTTTATAAGTTCCATGATACTTTCCATGGCCTTGCAGGTCAGGTTTGTCAGACTGGGGCAGTATTTCCCGGGATCAAAGTTGAATCCCCCCCCTTGTGGAGTGGGATAGCTGTAGCTGTGTGCCACTCAGTGGGCACAAAGCCTGAGGTGAGGCTATGACTAAACATGACACTTGGGTGAGGTGCTAGTTCATTTTGTAGTTCATGTAATGCATAGCCTGGGATGTCATCTGGTCCCAAGGATGCTGTGTTCTTAGCTTTGGAGAGTGCGTTCTTTACCTGTGTGGCCGTTCATACCGGAATTTGGCAATCTTTCTGTGTTGAGATGGGCAGTTTAGGGTGTGAAGTTGGCACTGAATTGATCTGCCAGGATATTTTCAATATCCTTGGGATCAGTATATTTAATAACCATTCTGTTGTAGCTCAGAGCAGCTCTAAGCATTACCATTTAGCTTCTTGACCGTTAAAGAATGCCTTGTGGTTTTCTTTGGAGTCTGGCAGTTCATAACTAGCTTTGGAGGATTTTGAGGGATCTCAGCTTCTTACTGAGGCTGGTAAGGGAGTTTTGCATTACTTTTTTTTGTAGGAGAGCATCTTTGTTCTATTTGGGATGGCACGATTCATGCATGAGTGGATGTGCTCGTACAGTGCCCTAGTGTAGGATTCAGCAGTTGAACTTTCAGTTCCTGTCTGCATGGATGTCATGAAGATTACTACTACTGACTGGAGTAGCATGAAGTTGGCTTTGGAGAAGCTTTTATGGAGGTTTCCTTACTGGGGGGTGGGATGTGGATGTTAAGGATGATTAGCTTATGGTCAGACCTGACCAACAAGGGGGTGACCGTAGGTGTGGAGCATCGATTTCCCATGTTGGTAGTGACAAAATCTATGAATTAGTTAATTCAGGGCGTTGGAATTTATGAATTCCAAGAACCATTTGGCAGAGGTGTTGGTACACAAGTAGTTTTCCCAGTTAATGGCAGGGTAGCTGAAATCAACCAGTATTGGGGTGTTTGGTTGTATTTTAATATTTTCCAGTGTTTAGAAAAGTGTAGTGAATCTTTGGGCATGGTGGGGGTATCTGTAGCAAGCTACAATTTGGATTACAGTCTTACCTAGTGTTAGTTGCACCTGGAGAATTTCAGACTAATTGTGTTGGGCAACTAGCCTGGTGATGTGAATATCCTTGGTTAATATGGACACTCCTCCACAGTGTTTCGGTCCTGGTTTGGTGTCCGAAAAGTTTGGCAAGAGCTGTAGCCAGGTATTGCAGGGGTGTACTCTCTGGAGCCTTGAACTAGGTCTCTGTTACTGCACAGACATCTATGCTGTCCATTTTTAGGAGTGCCTCGAGAGTGCATTTTGAGGTTTAGACTTCTAGCATTGAGTAGTATTACCTTCAGAATTTGCATGCTTATACTTGTTAGTGGTGGTTTTGTCTTTGAACTTTGCCTAAAAAAGGCACTAAAGGGGTGGCAAGAGCTTTAACCAGTAACCTGAATCCCATAGGTGACTGGTGCAGACCATCTCTGGCAAAGCATTGTGGTCTGTCTACTATGTTGTCTCAGGCAGACTGATACTGGATCCCCTTTGGCACCAGTAGCTTAGCCAATTGTTGAATTCAGTCATTTTGCCCTTGCATTGCGGTATCATTTTGGGCGAAGGCAGGATGCTACTCGGGGCTAGGGTCATACCTGCCTGGGCCACATGATTCGAGGACTCTTCCATGTAGTCCAGGGAGGTACGTCTCAAGTCATTCACTCCAACATGGACAATGGCAGAGTCATATTTGTACTTGTGGAGTGACTTGAGTGCATGGGTTGTGGCGGATCCTAGCATCCAACAGGCAGCTGACTAACTTTCTCGTTCAGCCTGTTGAGTGGTACATTAGTCATAGCTGACTATAGGCACACTGAAGTGTTGGGTACGTTGTCTTGCCTTGGGGTCTGTTGGATGGCACACTGGTGTTGAGCTATGTGACACTTTGGTTGTGATTGGTGTTTGCTTGCATTTCAGCTTTGGAGGTCCTTGCTGCTTGGGCAGGCTACAGTTAAGGGCCTCCGCATATGTGGATTTAATGTTGCTATGTGTGGGTTTAGAAGGGCTATGTGTTGCTTGAGGTATAGTGTGGGTGTTGACCTTCTCTTGACTGTCTAGCACAGTGTTCGGTGGAGAGAGCTTTTCTTCCAGTTGGGCTTTGTAAGTGCATCTCACAGCTTGTAGTGTTGGGTTGTAGTAAGAGAGGGTTGTCTTTGTACATGAGGCAATTGCTGCATTGCTGCAGTATGCCCAGATTCACCAGGTGAACAGGAGAAATCACAGGAAGTTGACCCTTAGACATGCCTGGTTTGGTACTTTTTTTGTATAGTACAGGAGCTGTTTTCCCTTGCGTTAGCAAGGTACTTTGCAATTATAGGCGGTTTAGTGCCTACGATTAATTTCTCCTTAACGAGGAAAGTTGAGTGCTTGTATCAGTTTAAGGCTTCCTAGTGTTTTCTAGCAGGTATTGGAGCAAGTACTAGTCACAGGAATGCTTAAAGGTAAGATGGAAGTGTGTATCGTAAACACTGCAGTGTGCACTAGAGAGGTTAGATGTGAAAGTAGGTAACTTAAGTTTTACTTGTCTAAAACGTTAAGTTTGTGTAGTCACTATTTTTAAAACAGCAAGATTGAAAAAGGGTGGTCACTTTTTGTATTTTGGTAGTATGGAATACAGTAGGATGGCCAGTAAAGGTAAATAGTTGAAGGGCAGTGATATCACAAAATGATTTTGTGCTCAAACAAGCCAGTGAAAGCAGAGAGCAAATGAGATGTATGGTCAAATTAACATGAGGCAGGCAACTAGAAAGTGGTATTTAAGGACACGACAGTAAGCGGGTGGGTGGGAAAAATTCTGCCAGACTCGGAGCTTTGGTCTCTTTTGAAGTTTTAATATGCAGTTAGAAGCAGAATACAAGTAAAACACAAGGTAAAGAAAACAAAGCAGTGTTCAAAATATAAAAAGGGAAAGTAATGCAACAAATAAAATGCAATCTAACCTTTCCTTCACAGCAAAGTGTTGCAGAGTCTGGTGAGCTTTTCTAGTAAGTTTTGCAGGGAAATTTTAGTAAGCAAAAGTGCTTGGTCTTTTTTAGTCATTTTGGATGCATCACCAGAGCACAACTGTGGGTGTACAACTCTAAACTCTGTACAGTCAAGTTCTAAGTTGTACTTCTATAGCTTTTGTTCTTTTGTGGAGCGTCAAGTAGAAATGTTAGCAAAAATGAGTGTTACACCACAAACGATTAGACCAAACTGAAATTTCAAACCGTAGCTTCACAGTGCAGGATACACGGATGTGAAGAACTAAAAGCATAGCATCACAAATGCAAAAACCAAGCTGAAACTTTGAAATATCAAACTGTAGCTTCACAGTGCAGGATACATGAGCATAGCATCACAAATGCAAAAAACCAAGCTGAAAATTCAAATTGAGACTACACAATACACGAGTAGGTACAAAACGTAAAAAGAGAACCTTTCTGGTAAAAACAGATGGACAAGCGCTTTCAGCTAATCAAGCCTCCTTCAGATCCGATTAGTCAACAGGGTTCCACAGACAACACCACTGTGTGGTACATCAAGCAGGAAGGGACTCGCTCCTACCCTCTATGTAGACTGGCCATGATCCTTTGGCGCTCAGCCTCTTCCATGCAACTACATCTGTTAGTGCAATACCTACCAGGCTGTCTCCACTTCCTGGCAGACCAATTAAGTAGAAACCTTTTGGATCCACATGAGTGGCAGCTCAACAGAAGTACCTTCTTCCTAATAACTCAGTAATGGGGAAACCCCGAAGGTCTACCTCTTTGCCTTCCACACCAACCATCAGCTCAGCCAATGCTGTACCAGGGAGCATCACTGCATGGCTTGGAAAGTGGATGGCCCTGTCCTTCTCCTGGGTCAACCTCTCGCTGTATGTCTTTCCTCCCCTACCCTCCTCCCCAGGGTATTCCTCAAAATGGAGGAAAAGCCAAGGACCATTCATATAGCTCCAGACTGGCCCCGACAGCACTGGTACCCCTTGCTGCAGAGCCTGTCTGCTGCCACCATGGCATCTTCCTCAGATCCCAAACCTAACCCAGAGGTAAGGGGAATTCATGCATCTCCAATTGCAGACACTCAATTTGGTAGCTTGGCTTATTCCCTAACCCCGAACCAATCTGTTATCCTCAGTAAACCGGTTCTGGATATCCGTGAGGCCAGACACCCTAGCACCAGAAAGTCTTAAGCAGATAAATGGAAAAGGTTCTGCACCTGGATCCATGCTAAGGGGGCCAGTACAGTACAGCCATCCATCCCCTCATCCTGGATTGTTTAGCTGACCTACTACTCAGTGGTCTTTCTCCTCTATAAAAAATCTTTCTGCTCATTTTCCCACTGAGCAGCCCCTTTTTCTCACACTCTGTGATCAGACAGTTCCTCAAAGGGGCTAGTACCAGAATTGCCCATTCTGAAGATTTAAGAAACCTTGTCTGTAATATAAGTAGGACCTGAAAAATTACTGACAACCGAATAAAACGAAAAAATGAACTGCAGAGCTGCTGGCAAAAAAAAAAACAAGTAAACCAGAAGCCAAAAATTTAGCGCTTTCATCCACTGTTGGATACGTGAACTTCCTCAAACATTTTCAAGTGATTTCCAGTTCCTTAAATAACTTGGTAAACAGGAAATTACATCATGACCATCAAACTGAAAAAATAACAAATGTGATTTTCTACAAAAATGTATCATAATGATAAAAATATATGCGTACACAAATGAATGTATATACACATATATACACATACACATGAATAAATGCAAAAATAGTCATAAAAATGCAATGTAAATTCATGCTGTATGAATAGCATAATCATCAGCTTGAACATATGAAATGCATATCCAAAGACCTCTCCCACGTAGACACAACAATCACATGCATGCACACACCCACACACACAACCGCACGCACACCCGCACACACGGACATGTACCCCCCCCCACACACACACAGAACTAAACAGTCACTATGAAAATATAAAGTACACATGTAAAAAAATATGTATATATAAATGTCATAGAAAATGTGACAATATAAAAATAATGATTATATATACCCACAAGTACACACACCAAAATGTATATAATATATATAAAAAATGTAATGTATGGATAAACCAAAAAAAATGTATATATATGAATAATGTAATCATATGTCTCTGAAGGGAATCAATGATATGAACATGTATGCATGCACACATGTATAACTCAACACATAGATCACATACATATGGTCTAAAACGCCTATTTCAAAAAACATTGTTTTTTGAAATAGGTGTTTTAGACCATATGTATGTGATCTATGTGTGTTTTGTGTGAGTTGTACATTTGTGCACGCATACATGTTCATATCACTCCGATTCTCTTCAGAGACATATGATTGATTACATTATTCATATGTATACATATTTTTTGGTTTATCCATATATTTTTTATATATATTATATTATATACATTTCGGTGTGTGTACTTGGTATATATAATCATTATTTTTATATTGTCATACACTTTTTATGACATTTATATATACATATTTTTTTACATGTGTATTTTATATTTTCATAGTGACTGTTTAGTTCTGTTTGTGTGTGTTTGGGGGGTACATGTCTATATGTCCATATGTGTGTGTGTGCATGCATGTGATGCGTCTACGTGGGAGAGGTCTTTGGATATACATTTCATATGTTCAAGTTGATTATTATGCTATTCACACAGCATGAATTTACATTGCATTTTTATGACTATTTTTGTATTTATACATGTGTATGTGTGTATATACATGTGTATATACATTCATTTGTATATGTATATATGTATATATATATATATATATATATATATATATATATATATATATATATATATATTTATTATTATGATAATACTTCATTTTTGTAGAAAATCACATTTGTTTTTTCAGTTGGTCATGTCATTTCCTGTTTAAGTTATTTAAGGAACTGGAAATCACTTGAAAATGTTTGAGGAAGTTCACGTATTAAACAGTGGATGAAAGCACTAAATTTTTGGCTTCTGGTTTACTTGTTTTTTTTGCCAGCAGTTCATAAGTAGGACCTGCTAGAAAGGTAGGTACGTATCGCTGAGACTACCCAGTCTGTGGAACAGGCTCCCCATCCATGTGAAGCAGTTCCTCCCCATCCCAGGTTTGGCACCTATGTCTCTGATGCAGACGGGTAACTTGTAAATGGTTCATCTCCCAGGCCCATGCTTAAACTTGGCAAGAGTATCAGAACTAGTCAGATTTGGGATGCATGGCTAGGCTTAAAAAGGTTAGTAAACTGCTATAAATGTATTAAAAGGCTAAGTATTTGTTGGAAAACAGTATTTTTCTAGCTGTATTGCATTGTTCAGGAGCATATCTGATGTCCTATTCAGTATTCCGCTATTCAAATACGGGGAGTAATCCACTGAAACGATTTGACATCTGGCCAGCATACAGCAGCTTTTAGCTACTGCAGGTGTATGGAATGTCACATGTGCTGGCAACGGCCATAAAAGGATGTCTGCAAGTACAGTCCTAGAACTTTTTTGCCACCATTTGGAACACTTGACTTGTATGTCTACTTCCTGATTCTGTTGGTTGCTGTTAAGTGTAGTATCAATTTCTTCAGACAGTTCCTCTAGGTTGTCACCTTCAAAGCTTTTTTTTCAGATAAGGAAAGTGAAATTGTGGAAAGACTTGGTAAGTTTATATTTCTTCCTCTGGCTGTCAGAGCTATAAACTATCAAACACACATCTCTAGGTATTCACTCTGCTTTTACAGGCCCCTCAAGCTTTTTCAAAGCTTCCAGCTTCTGACCTAAATAATCTGGTTATCTGCATTAGCAGCTTCTTCACAAGTGGCTAGACATTATTAAATGCAGATCTGAAATAGTTTACTTTATTTGCTTTTCAACCTGTGGGTCCTCTGATCCACATTGGATCCAACATGGCTTTGTTTTCCAGCTATGGCTCTGATCTCCATTCTACTTCCCTTGCCCATAATGCCCCCTTGTCTCCCTTCAGATCTCATTTGCAGCCTCAGAGGAAGCAAGAGTGGTCAGAGCTCTATAGTGTTTAGCAGTGTTTTTGAACAGTACTTGGAGCCCTTCAAGGCATTTTTTATCAATGCCCCTTTTGGTGTTTCTACCCTTTTTGGGAAGACTGTTAGACTTTGGTCCAGAGCAAAACGAATGGCCACCCTAAAAGCTGTAGTGAACTTAACTCTGCGTGTGCTCTCCCATGCCACAGATGGAGCTGCATGAGAGGCGGTGTCCGGCATTGCCATCTGGTGTCGCACCTGACTGCTTATTTCAATTCTCTTTGTTGTCCCCTCCTGCCAATCCGCTTGTGGATTTGGTATCTAGGGTGTGGAAGGAGCTGGACATTAGAGCCAATTTCAAGTCTCCGGACTGAGTCTGAAGTCGCCCCCCATACACACACACACTCTCTCAGACAAGTTAGTGGCACAAGGGGTCCCCTGTAGATGCTATACTGGTGGTGGCGGCCACAAAGAATTAACTCTCCCAGGAGAGTTCCACAGTCCATCAGCCCGAGTCGAGAGCATGTGATTATTTTGGGAAGCAAGTTTTATGCTTCAGCGACCTGTGTGAGCTGAACTGCATGGCACATGGCAATCAACTCCAGAGAGATCTGGTCAAGGAAGTCACTGAGTCGACCCCTGGGTCCATGTCGGCAGAAATCCATGTCTCACCACGTCAAAGGTCCTTTTCTAGGAATTAGCGAGGCCAGAAGATGTGGTTCTATAGATTTCTGGCATTTTCCCAGGATGGTTTGGGCTCTCATTCCCCCAGAGGCAGAGGGGGATATGATAGATGCTGTCCTAGAGACAGAGGGGGTCCTAAGAATTTCGGGTCCCGAGAACCTTTTTCTGATAAACCTGGGTAGCAGCCCTGAGGGGTTGTCCTGCTGTCCATCTCTGGAGGCAGTAGGGCTGCTTGTCGCTACACCCACTAACATGAGAGTCCATCACTACAGATCAGTGGGGTGTTGCAAGTCCTATCCAGATTTGATTCCGTTCAAGGATCCTCCTCCATCCAACAAAGCCCTCCTGGACGTTCCACCCTCACAGCCGGACGAGGCAGCAGTGCAGGTAGATTCACTTAAGAAAACTAGTCCTCCAACTGGTCCCCCCAGTCCAGATCCAGGGTTTATTCCTTGTTGTTTTTAGTGCCAAAAAAGACTGGGGACCTCGAATCGGTATTGGATCTGTCCAATTTGAACCTATCCGTAACAGACAAAATTCCAGATGGTCACGATTCAGTCTATCCTGCCCTATCTGCAGACCAGAGACTGGATGTGCTCCAATCTGTAGGACGCATACTATCATCATTATGGACAGCCACTCCCGGAGTTTCCTTCACTTCATTTGGGAGCCGATCATTGCCAATTTCAAGCCGCTCTCCTTTGGTCTCACCCCCCCCCCCCCCCACACACACACACACACACACGTGTTCATCAAGGTAATGGCATTAGTAACTGCTCAGTTGAGGCTTCAGGGTATTCAGGTCTTTACGTACTTGGACGATTGGCTCTTTACTGCCCCTTTTTAGTATCTGCTGTGTCTGCCAGAGACTGCTTCCTTCAGCTAGCCAACAAGTTGGGCATTACAATCAGTATGAACAAGTCTTTTCACCTGGCTCGGATTTTACATTTCATCAGGCACAACTGGACACAATACAAACAAAGGTGTTCCTCAAGTCAGACAGGATACGCAGCTTGAAGTTACATATCTTACACACTCTTCAGACTCGTTTGCTAACAGCTGAAGCAGTGTTAAGGGCTCTAGGTTCCATGGCAGCCATGATAAATTTTCCTATGGCTTGCCTTCATACAAGGATACTGCAGTGGACACTGGCAGTTCAGTGGTCACCATTAGACCTTCCATTGATCGTGTTTCACTGTTGCAGTCATTACATTTGTGTTATCTGCTTGCAGGTAGCCCTCATTTGGCCTACGTCTTGGGTCCTGCGTCGTTTGCGGTTTCTTCTTCCGTGGCGTCGGGGGTATAAAACATGCAGCCAACATCTTTACATCAGTCTTTCTTGTCTTGCGGTGCCCGAAGCAATTCGCAAGTGCCGATCGGCCGACTCCTGAAATTTTCGTTTAAGTTTCAGAACCAAAGTCTTTAACTAAAAGCCAAGTACCCCATTGGGGAAACCTTTTTCTTGCTCTAAACTGATGTCAGTAAAAGTAAATTGCATTTTTTGTGGCAAGCAAATACCTCAGATTTTCATTTGTACTGTATTCCTTGCCTAGGCCTTGACCACAACGTACCTTGCTGTATGTTTTGTGCCTTATTTAAGCCACGAACTATAAATCTGTATATTTGCGCTTCTAAATTTTTTGGTGCTCTGTTCAGTTATCCAGATGTCTTCAGTAAGCCATCCGACTACCGACATTCTGAAGAAGCAGACAGTTCGCCGGTACTCGGACGCTTTTGCAGCCCCTGATACCCGCTACTTCAGATTCACAGGCCTCTTCCGAGACCCATTCTGAGTCCAGTATACCGTGAGATGCTTCAACTGTGGAACCTGTGGATGTCTCTACCTTGGATGGGTCCGGAGCCGCTGTGCAGGCACTGGCTTCTGAGGGTGTATTCAGTCCTACTGACTTGCATATTAAACCGGTGCCATCTTCAAGGCCTAAAACTCAAACCATGCCTAGAAAACTGACACCCAGACCGCATGATCAGGCCTCTATGCCTAAAGAACAAATGAGAATGACTGAAGACCTTATTACTTTAATCAGGGGAAGCCAAACTTCCCCCTCTGAGACCTAGGACTGAGTTTGCTTGATACTTCTGACCAGGATTCTGAAGTTTCTGTTAACTCTGACCAGGATTTACCCTTATCTACCTATGAGGATTCTGATGCTGAGAACTCTATTCCCTCTGCTTCCCACCAGAGGATTTCTCTCTTGGTGAAACCTAGCATACTTTCAGGAGCTTTTTCGTTGGGAAATTCAGGATTTCTCTGTTTCTAAAAAGAGGCTTAGGGATTTCTTACTCCTGCCCCAGCACAGACCTTTAGCTATACCGCCTGTACTGGACATTGTTGTTGCCTTTTCGGAATCTAGCATGGCCCCTGACTCTACCTCCTGCTTCCAGAAAACCTGATAGATATTACAGGGTACCTGATTCTCACAAGTTACTTTTCAAAAATCATACTGCGGATCCTGAGACCATTTCACAGGGACCCAAGGGCATTAAAGCTACTACTGCCAAAAATAGTACCCCCTTTGATAGAGACTCCCGGGCACTGGATAGATGGGGTAAGAAGGTATACACTCCTGCAACTCTGGCCATTAGGGCCTTGAATTGCCAGTTTCATATGTTAAAGTATCAGCTGCATATTGTTTGATTGCTAAAACAGAAAATGACTCCTGATTGTGCTGAAAATAAGGGTTTACAGGATTTTTATGCCTTCTGCTGAACAAGTTGGTAAACATACGTTGCAATGAGGTTTTGATTCACTAGAGGCATCTTGCAGGGCTGTGGTAACTGGGTCTGTACTTAGAAGGCATGCTTGGCTTTAAGGCGCAATTCTTGCCAGATTGTTACAGCAAAATTACTCTATGCTCCCTTAAATCAGGGCCACCTGTTTGGCAGCAAGGCAGAAGTTCTTCAAAAGATGGAGGAAAAAGCTAAATCTATGCAAACTGTTGAAGATTTTTACAAGTACAATCTCCAATGTTTAGTAGGCATTGGCCTAAGAATTGATCCTTTCCTGCCTCTTCCAGACCTTCTGTCCAAACCCAGATCCAGCAGAGCACTCAGGCTTCAGTCCCAGGGGACGCACAGGACTAAGCAGTGGAGGGCCTCCACTTCCAAATTTGGGAGTAGTAGAACTCCCCCCATGTTAAACTGTCTCAATGACTTTATTTTTAAAACTTCCAAGCACTTCTCAACTGACTACCCCATTGGAGGGAAAGATTGCACTTCATGCAAAGAACTGGGGACTCGTTACCCAGGACAAATGGGTTTTAAACGGTGTCCCAAGGATACAGATTTCACTTCCACATGTCACCAACTCCAAGCGGTTGGCCGGATCTACCTCCAAAGCAGTGAGCAGAGGACCCAAAGCAAGTACTCTCTCAAGCAAAGGGGCTATTCAGTTGGTACCAGAAGAGAAAAAGGGACGAGGTTTCTACTAGAGATTTTTCCTGGTACACAGAAAAGACTATTCATGGCATCCTATCCTGGACCTGCCTACTCTTAAAAACATTTTTGTTGATTCCAAAATTGAAGATGCTGACTCTTCACCAGTTGCTTCCTGTGCTAAGCAAAGATGCCGGGTTGGCAACACTAAATTTAAAGGAAGCATACCTGCACATCCCAATCTGAGTATTGCAGAAGATACCTACTTTTCAAAGCAGGCTACACAGTTCTCTGCACTGCCCTTTGGCTTATCTACTGCGCCCAGGGTATTCACAAAGTGCCTAACTGCAGTTGTTGCATTTTGCAGGCAAAGAAATATTCAAATATACCAATACCTGGACTATTGTCTAATTCAGACAGAAAACCAGGACATACTTTTGAATCCTCTTGCTTTTGCACAGAGGGTGCTAACTTGTCTGGGGTAAACCATAAACGAAAAGACATAAATCACACCTGGTACCCTGTCAAATTATATTCCTGGGAGCAAGTTTGAATACAACTTCCAGATGGCTTTCCTCACGCCAGAGAAACAAATTCACTTGACAACCTACTTCAAACAAGTGGTTACAAAAACCATGCTATCTGCAAGGCAAATACTACAAGCCTTGAGGTTCATGTTCTCCTGCATTCTTCTAATTCCATATGCAAGACTGCATATGAGGAAACGACAGTGGTATATAAAAAGCCTGTGGTGTCAACATTCTCAGGATCTAGCAGCAATGACTTCTATCATTCCTTGTCTACGCCTAGAGTTCCTTTGGTGGGCAGAGGCCTGCCACCAAAACAAGGGACTACAATACACATGACCCCCTGCTGCCCAAACCCTAACAGATGCATCAGACTATGCATGAGGGGCTCTCCTGGCGGGGAAGTGTATTCAGGGCAAATGGAACCCAATTCAAATGCACCTTCACATCAATCATAAAGAAATGTTAGCTGTACAGAATGCTCTGACAGCCTTAAAGGACCACATTCTTCCAGGACAATTAATGGTAAAGACAGACAACACCACTGTTATATACTACATGAACAAGCAGGGGGGTACACATTCTTACCCCTTCTGCAGACTAGCCATGGCATTGTGGAACAGCCTCGAGCTACCAAGTACTTCTACAAGCTCAATTCCTGTCAGGAAAACTAAATACACTGGCAGATGGACTAAGCAGAATCCTCATGGACCCACACGAGTGGAAACTGGAACCAAGTATTTTCAACATGCTGACAAGCCAATGGGGGAGCCCAGATATAGACCTGTTTGCCTCCCACCAGAACTATCAATTGGAAAAACTTTGTGCATGGACTCCCCACAGACAAACTTGGAAGGTGGATGCTCTGTCCTTCAGCTGGAAAAAAATGATCTGTTTATGTCTTACCTCCTCTGCCTCTACTCTCCAAAGTACTACTAAAGATCAAACCCGACAAACCAAGGATGATTTTGATTGCACCAGCCTGGCCACTCCACTGGTACCCCTCCTGCGCAGTCACTGTTGGCCCCATGGCACCTGCCTCAGACTTACCCTGCTGTCTCAGCAGGAGAACCAGGTTCTGCACCCTCAGCTTCAAACACGGAACCTACAGCCTGGCTAATTACTAAGCTCTCCTTTACCATCCCTCAATAAACCAGTGATGGATGGTATTTTAGAGGTAAGGAGGTCTAGTACTAAAAAAATCTTTTGCTGAAAAATGGAAAAATTCTGTGACTGGAACCAATCTCAAGGGATGAGGACAGCAGTGCCCAATTTATATCAGATTTTACAATACTTAACTGTGATGCTTCACAAGGGCCTGTCTTTCCTCAATAAAAATTCACGCCTCAGCCATTTCAGCTCATAACACAACCTCCCCTCTTTCTTCCACTAACCAAGCAGTTCCTCAGAGGTGCCAAAAAAGACCACCCAGGAGAGCTCCAACTCCAGCCTGGGACCTTAACTTTGTATTGGAGAAATTCATCCTTCCTCCTTTCGAGCCAGCTGCTACTGCAGATTTAAAATTCCTTTCTTGGAAAACAGCTTCCCTTTTAGCAATCACTTCAGCAAGAAGGGTATCTGAATTACAGGCCCTTATGGCAGTGGAGCCTTGCATCATCTTTCATGCGGACAGGGTGTCCTTCAGGACCAGTCCCTCTTTCATGCTAAAGGTGGTATCCATTGTGGCCTTTAATTAGTCCATTCATTTGCTTACCTTCTTTCCTAATCCACAGAACATAGGGGAATGGATATTGCACTCAGATGTGCACAGACAACTTGGATTCTATTTGGACAGGTCTAAACCTCAAGTCTGAACTGTTTGTGACCTTTGCTGCAGGGACAGAGGGGAATGCTATTTCAAAGTGAAATATTTACAAATGGATAGGCCATTGCATTCACTTCTGCTATAAGCACCATGGAAACCTATGCCACAGAGGATCAGATCCCACTCAACTAGGGCTGCATCTACTTCTACAGCCTTTGAGGCATACCTACCAGGGACATCCTAGAAGCTACCTGGAGTTTTGTGCATACTTTCACTAAGCATTACCATTTGCCAATTTTCTCTAAATCCAAAGCTGGCTTTGCCACTGCAGTTTTGCAGGGCCTTATAGCTGGTCATAATGCTATCTTAAATTCCTCCTCCCATTCTTAGCTTTGGGAATCTACCCAAATGTAATGACTGCAACCATGAAAACACTAAGAACATAGTACAATTGTGTACACTTACCATAAATGTAGATGTTAGTGTATTCACTGTTGCAGTCCTGGTTACTCCGCCCCCTCCAGCCCCCTGACTTTGTTTGGCTATACCTCTTCTCTCCTTTTCAATGCTTAAAAGCTTTTTGGTGTATTTGCTTTTTTGTTTGAGGTATATTGTATATTTATAATTTAATTGCTTCCCATTATGGGGGGGCACCTGACAACTGGGGCAAGAAAAACTGATGTACTGTCAGCTGCATGTTTTATACACCTGACGTCACAGAAGAAGACAGCAACCGACACAGGACCCAAGACTTGGTTAATCAGGCTGAGGGCTGCATGCAAGCACATAACCCAAATGTAATGACTGCAACAGTGAATACAAAGTGTACACAACTGTACTTTTGTTCCAGTGAGAATTTTCAAAAGCGTGCAAGGACTCCCTTTGGTGGTGGATTCAGTCCCTGGTTCTCAAGGGATGTCCTTTTCAATCTCCTTTCCCCAAGACCACAGATGCCTCCGTACTGGAGGAGGGGTGGGGCACTGCTCAGTAAGGACCATCCAAGGCACATGATCGTCTCCTGAGACCTATCTGCACATCATTGTTATAGAAATGAGTGGTTCTTGTGTTGCAGACCCTCCATGCTCATCTTCCTCTGGGAACGATTGAAGTTCAGACTGTCAGTGGGTCTGGTATATCAACAAAGAAGGGGGAACCAAATCTTATCCCTTGTACCAAGAGGCCATGAGTGTGGGAATGTGCAATCTCCACCAGCTGTTTTCTGGTGGCAATGCACATCCCAGGATGGTCCAACATTCTAGCAGACAGGCTCAGCAGATAGATCCTGATGCCTTACGAGTGGTCTCTGAAGCCTTCACTAGTGGAACAGGTCTTCATAGTGGGGTCGTCCTTGCTGCGATCTCTTCACATCTCCTTCCAATGCGAAATGGATTTTTTTTTGCTCTGAACCCCGCTGCTGGGGGAAGCCCCCAGAGACTCTGATTCATGCTTGGCCTCCCAGGCTTCTTTATACATATCCTCTTTCCCTTATGTCGAAGTTTCTACAGAAAGCCTGAAGACTGGGGAGCACTGTGATCCTCATCACCCCATTCTGGCCTCTACAGGCTTATTTTCCCTTACTCTGGTCTCATTTAGTTCCACTAGGGACCTTGGGTCTGGTCCCGGATCTGCTCTCATCCCTCGGGGATTCCTCATCCAGATCTGGACAGTCTGAAGCTCACTGCTTGGCTGCTCCAGGTCCCATGATTTTTAGGAGACTGTCTGTCCATTCTGGTGACAACTGATAAATCGTCCACCAGAAAAGTCTACTGTAGTAAATGGAAATATTTTTCTATATGGGCCATTCAGTGGTCTTCGGATTGTTTCACTGCTCCACTTTACCAGTATTTTTTCCTAACTACCAGAACAAAGGGGGAATACAGATTACATTTACTGGACATACATAGGCATTTGAAGTTTAATCTTCACAGGACTAAACCATTCCACAAGTCTGATCAACTTGGTTCTGTGCCAAGCCCTTCTTTGGTAATCCTGTTTCAAAAGTGACTATTGCTTGCTGGAATTTCACAATGCATTGCTTGGGCTTATTCAGATGGATTTTATTCTCTACCAGGGACAATGAAGGATCATTTGACCCGATCTATGGCTGTCAGCAGGCTTTTGATGTAGGGCCTCCCTGGATATTTGTTCACTGCTATTTGGGCCTCCTCTCACCTTTATTTCTCATTATAAAGGGGATTCGGTCTGTAGGAGTGGAGCATTGTTTGATTCTGCGCTGTTCCGGAATATCCTTCCATGAGGGCCTCCCAAGTGTTGGGGTCTCTGCCCCACAGGTTGAAGAGCAAATGAAGTAAACTACTTCAGATAGTTAAGTACTCATAACATTCCATCTGAGTAGTTCTACTTAATTGGTCTTAAACTGTACCCCTCTTACCCCCTAACCTTATCCTTTGTGATATGACATGTCCCTTTTCCCGAATGGTTATTGGGATCTTTGGTTCTCTCAGGGCTAAAGTTCTTTTGTGACGTTTTGTGTTGGGAGGATAAGGTGTCATTGGGTCTTGTCTGGTACCGGTTTGGCATTAAACTCTATCTGAAGGGAGGCAAAGGGGCATTATGGTTAAGGGGAGGAGCATGGAGCTCTGAGCCTTAGCTGGAAAATGTGGCAGTGTCTGATCCGATGTGGACCCTAGGACCCACTGGTTGAAGACAAATGAAGTAGAACTACTCAGATGAAATGGTATGGTGAGTGCATAACTTCTTTTTATGATGCATTTGAAACCTCTTCTATAGCAGCTACTTCTGGCTCTGTCTTTAGGGGGCACTCTTTATTGAGGCTTCAACCTTTGTCAGATGGCAAAGCAAAATTGATGGATGCACCTCTAGGTTACTGTGCTCTTTTTGGTGCTGCAGATTGTTGTCCTTCCAAGAGAAGGGAAAATAACTTGAAATTTTGAAGCACCTTTTTGTATCCCCCCTTTCAAAATCCCACAAAAATTTTCCCAGTAAGACTTGCTTTGTTAGGAGACAGATGTGCCGATCTTTCCCTGCTTCTTCCAGATCTAAAAACTGCAAGAAAACGTCTGCAGTCTGGACTACTGGTTCTGGCCATTTATCGCAGCAGCCCTTTCCAGCCAAGTATTTTGTTACTAGACAACCTTTTCCAAGTCTTGCTATTCTATCTTTGTCTAGCCTTTTCTTTCCGGCTTGAGCAAGTATAACTCGGGATATTTGGGTTCTTTCGATTATCCAGCATCGTCCTTTTGTGGGTGTTCCCCCTACAAACTCGTTGACCGTCTCCACACGGCTTAAGGGGATTACTTTCTCAAGGCACAATTCAGCATGTGCCAGTGGACCAGAAAGGCATGGGGGTTTTAGTCAATGTTACTTCCCAGAAAGGATGATCCTTGGAGACCAATTCTGGACCCCTCTTGCACTTTCCTAAAAGTACCAACTTTCTGCATGCTGTCTTCACTGAACTTGTTTCCTCCCTAGTCTTGCATTGCTTCTGTAGATATCAAGGATGCCTACCTATCCTCTTCACAGGAAATCTTTACATTTCTTTGTGGCGGCTTTGCACTTTCAGTTCTCTGCCTTGCCTTTTAGACTTACAACTGCTCCAAAGTGCTTGACCCCCGTGATTCCCTTTCCTCAGGGTCAAGGGATTTCAGGTATACTCATAGCTGGGCGATATTGTTTTTCGGGCTCCTCAATCAGAACAGTTCAAATCTCTAGTTTGATGTTTATGTCCTGCAAAGTCTGGGTTTCACCATAAATTTCAAAACTTCTTTCCTTGTCATATCACATCTTCCTAGGGTGCAGGTTCAGAACAGATTTTCATGTTGGCTTTTCTACTAGAAAAAATTCTGTCCCTCACTTCCTTTAAATGTTTCCTGTCTCTTCCCTCCATTACAGCCAGGGAGTTTCTGAGACTAGAGTTTGGCATCAACAGTACCTGTGTTGCTCCTTGCAAAAGTCCGCATGAGGAAATTTCAGTGGTACCTAAAATCAGTTTGGATGCAGTATGCTTACCCTCGAGTTTGATCCCTATTCTCCCTTGCCTAAAATCAGAGCTCCTTTGGATTCAACAATTCTCTGAATCCAGGATTTTCTCCATTTTCCCTAGCCAGCTCAAGAGTTTCACAGTAGGTTGGGGGAACAATTTTTGCATCAGAGAAGGTACAGGGCCTTTGGTCTCTCTCGCAAAGAAAAGAGCACATCAACAACAAGGAAACAAGGGCACCTATAGCTCTACAGGCTTTTCATCTTTCTAGGCCATCTGAAAGTGTTTACAAACAGCACTGCAGTCATTTGGTACGTCATCAAGCGGGGGGGGGGGGGGGCAGCAAAGTCTTTCCTTCTTTGCAGGTTATCTGTCATGATATGGGATTTGGCAGTTCAGTAAAATGACTCAAGAGGTTTACAGCCCATTCACCCAAGCAATTGTGGTAGATGCACTAAGCAGGTCCATGACTCATTCCCACGAATGTATACTTCACAGGGATGTGTTTTCTGGACTTTGCCTCTATTTTGTGCCAGAGTCGCACATCTGGCTTGGAAAAGTGGACATCCTGTCTTTATCATGGAGGGGATGTTTCTGTATGCCTTCTTCCCTTTTCCTCTCATTCAAAGTCGTACTCAAAATTCAGCAGGACAAGCCAAACATCTTGCTGGTGACTCACTTTTGGCCAAGACAGTGTTGGATGTTCTTCGTATTTCACTGTTGTAGTCATTATATTTAGGGTAATCCTGCTGGCAGGTTGCCCTCAGTCGGCCTGAATTCCAAAATCTTGGGTCCTGCATCGGCTGTCACCCCTTCCCTGACGCCAGGGGTATAAAAGAAGCAGCCAACACCATTTTCAGTCTTTCTTGCCACGCGGTGCCCGAAGCAGAAGCAGTTTGCAAGTGTCTGTCGACTCCTGAGATTTTCGTGATCGTTTCAGACCCAAAGTCTTCAGTAAAGGTAAGTACCTCGTTGGGGAAACTTTTTTCTTGCTCCGGACAGATGTCAGAAAAAGTTAATTGTATTTCTTGTGGAAAGCAAATACCTCAAGGATTTTCATTCTTATTGTATTCCTTGCCTAGGCCCTGATCACAACGTTTTTGGTGGTCAGTTTTATGCTAGATTTAACCAACACACAAGCGTCTGTATGATTTTGCTTTAAACTACTTTGGACGCCGGTTTAATTATTCAGAAATGTCCGATAGCCATCCGACTACTGGAGTTTACAGAAAACGCAAAGAAAAGGAGAGAGAAACTGAGGTCCAAAACCGACTATGCTTCTAAGCTAGTCACCGGTTTTGAGGCGCTTTCGCAGCCCCTGACACCCGCTACTTTAGAGTCGCAGGCCGCAACTGACACCCACATGGAGTTGGCTATGCCGCTGGAAACTCAAAGTATTGGAGCCTTGGACACTTCCCTCAGATGGGTGTGGAGCTGCTGAGCAGGCACCGGCTTCTGAGGGTGTTTTCTGACCTAAACATCTTTACATTAAACCAACCTCAGCTTCAAAGGCAAAGACTAAAGCACCTTATAAAGCAAAGAAACTCTAGACACGTGGACAGGCCTCTATGCCCAAAAAACAGATGCTCAAAATGGCCGAAGACTTCATCACCTTGATCAGGGGTTCCCATCCCCCTCCAGGTAAGAGGCCTAGGCAAGAGACTGACTATGAATCTTCAGATCAAGTTTCTATTTCTTCTGATTCCTCTTCTGATCAGGAATACTCCCAAAATGAGGATTCTGATGCTGAAGAATCTATACCTTCAGCTTCTCCAGAGGATTCTGATGCTGAAGAATCTATACCTTCAGCTTCTCATCCAGAGGACTATTCTTTTGGGGAAACCTTGCATACCATGAGGGAGCATTTCCACTGGGAGAGCAAAGATTTTTCAGAATCTAAAAAGAGGCTCAGGGATTTCCTATTACTACCTCAACACAGGCCTCTGGCCATTCCACCTGTTAGACATTGTAGATGTGTTTTCAGAGTCTAGTCTGACCAGACTCCTTACCTCCAGCTCCTGTTAAGCCTGATGGATATTACAGGGTCCCTGACTCTCTCAAATTCCTTTTTAAAAACCCTGCTGCAGACAAACTATTTCACAGGGTCCCAAAGGGATTAAGGCTTCCGCTGCAAAAAAACCCTACTCTCTCTGACGGACTCTAGGGCACTGGATAGATGGGGAAAAAAGGTTTACACATCTGCTACCTTGGCTATAAGGGCCTTAAACAGTCAGTTTCATATGCTCAAATACCAGCAACATGTCATGGAATTGTTTAACCAGAAAATGTTAAACTCTGTGCAGAAAATAAGGAAATGCAGGATTTATTGCATGCAGCTGAACAAGTTGGAAAGCATACTTTGCAGTGTGGTTTTGATTCTTTGGAGGCCTCCTGCAGGGCCACAGTTACGGGTTCAGTAATTAGAAGGCATACTTGGTTAATGGAACAAAATCTACCTGATCATGTTAAAGTAAAATTATTAGATGCACCTTTACAGCATGATACTTTGGTGTTAAAGCAAATGGAGGGCAAAGCTAAATCTATGCAAACTGTCAAAGATTTTTTACAAGTACAGCCACCTAGTTTTAGTAGACACTGGCGTACAAAGAATTGGTCCTTTCCTGTGTCAGATCCAGACGCCCTAGAGGCATATCCCAGCTGCAAGTTTCATACAGGTCAAAACAGTGGGGTGCTTCTACTTCCCAAAGTTGGAGAAGATTAATCACAACTATACAGGAAACAGTCCCAGTGATTTCCCCCTGCTGGCACCAAGCAGTTATGTCCTGGCAGCACCCTTAGGGGGAAAATTAGCACTTTTTCACAAAATTGGCACATTATAACCTAGGACAAGTGGGTTCTAAGTAGTGTCACAAGGCTACAAGTTCCATTTCCATACCCTGCCAAAGGCAAATGGCTGGCCAGATCTCCCAAAAAATCAATGGGCAGAGGCACAAGAACAAGTCAAATCTCTCATGGACATGGGGGGCCATTCATCAAGTACCAAAACAAGGGCAGGGACAAGGATTTTACTCAAGACTGTTCTTGGTACCCAGAAAGGACAAGGACTGGAGACCAATACTGGACCAATCTATTTTGAACACATTCCTGGATAAACCAAAATTCAAAATGTTAACTTTGCAGCTGCTGCTGCGCATGCTGGGCAAGAACGCTTGGCTTGTGAATTTAGACCTAAGAGGCGTACCAGCATGTCCCAATCAGACAGTCATGCAGAAGATACCTCAGATTAAAGGCTAGATCAATGCATTACCAATTCTCTGCACCATTTGGCTTATCTACTGCGCCCAGGGTCTTTACAAAGTGCCTGGCACCAGTAATTGCATTCTGCAGAAGAATACAAATATATCCTTACTTGGACTGTCTAATTCAAGCAGAGAACAAGGGCATACTTCTACAGCATCTGGTGTTTGTGAAAAGACTTCTAACATGCCTAGGGTGCACAGTCAACGAAAAGAAATCAAAACTAGTACCCTCTCAAGAGATAATATTCCTGGGTGCAAGCTTAAATACAACTGCCCAGATGGCTTATTTCACGCCAGACAAAGGCAACTGACTACCTATTTCAAAATGTTGGCAACAAAGGGCAGTTATCTGCAAGAAAAATTCTGCAGGCTTTGGGCTTCATGGCATCCTGCATCCTGCTAATTCCATATGCAAGACTGCATATGAGGAAACTTCAATGATACCTGAAGTGTTTGGACTCAACATTGCCACAGCCTGGTAACAATTACTCTCATTCCCTGCCTGCAACAGGAGTTTCGATGGTGTGCAAGGCTTGTCACCAGAACAAGGGGCAGCCATTCACGTTGCCCCAGCCAGGCAGATGCTAACATTGGATGCTTCGGATTATGCCTGGGAGGCCCACATGACAGGAAGACTCATTCAGGGCACATGGTCCTCAAACCAATTGCATCTACATATCAGTCAAAAGGAGATGCTAGCTGTTCAAAATGCCCTGACAGCCTTCAAGGACCTACGTCATCCAGGACAACTACTGATACACAACACCATGGCCATGTGGTATATAAACAAGCAGGGGGGCACACATTCTTACCCCTTGCAGACTAACCATGACTTTGTGGGACACAGCATTGACTTGCCAAGTACATCTGCAGGCACAATTCCTGACAGGAAAGGAAAACACTGTCAGACTAAGCAGAAACCTCATGGATCCCCATGAGTGGCAGCTGGATCCGCAAGTCTCCAGCATAACAAGGAAATGGGGATGCCCGGACATAGATCTATTTGCCTCCCCTCACAACTACCATCTGAAAAGATTATGCACAAGGACTCCTCACGGACAAGCATTGAAAGTGGACGCCCTATCTTTCAGCTGGAAAAAACATCAGTATTTGCCTTTCCTCCACTGCTTCTCCTCCCCAAAGTACTCCTAAAGGTCAGACAGGAGAAGCCAAAGATGATACTGATTGCCCGAGAATGGCCACGCCAGTACTGGTTTCTAATCCTAAAGAACTTGTCTCAATGCCTAGCTTGGAACTTACCTTAAATACCTCATCTACTCTCCCAGCAAAACAATCCGATCCTGCGCAGCCAACTCAGTACTTTAAACCTGGCAGCATGGCAGATGCTGTAGGCATGCAAAACACACCTCAGTAAAGCTGTGATGGATGTCATTTTGGAAGCTAGAAGGCCCAGTACTAGAAAATCTTATACTGGAAAATGGAAGGGATTCTGTGCTTGCAACCAGGCACAAGGAACTGGTACAGCTGTTCCAAACATTCCTCAGATTTTGGAATACTTAACTGAGATGCTGGACAAAGGCCTATCCTTTTCATCAATTAAATTCATGCCTCTGCCATTTCGACTCATTACAATACAGAGCCACCAATCTTTTCTCATCCTTTATTAAAGCAGTAACTCAGAGGAGCCAAAAACTTAAGGCCTCCAAGGAGATCACCAGTGCCTGCATGGGATCTCAACTGTGTCTTGGAAAAACTCACCCTGCCTCCTTTTGAGCCAGCTGCTACTGCTGACAAAGTTTTTATCTTGGAAAACAGCTCTGCTGCTAGCAATAACTTCTGCAAGACTGGTTTCAGAGCTGCAGGCACCCATGGCTGTGGAACCTTTTATCATCTTTTATCCAGACAGGGTCTCTCTGAGGGCAAACCCAACATGTATGCCTAAGGTGGTGTCCAGTGTGGCTCTTAACCAAACTATTCATCTGCCAACTTTTTATCCAAATCCACATTACAAGGGGGAGAGAGTTCTGCATTCTTTGGACGTACACAGACAACTTAGATTCTACTTGGACAGAACCAAAGTTTTCAGGAAGACAGAGCAATTACTAGTGGCATATGCTGCAGGATCACAAGGAAAGGCCATTTCAAAGTGGATAGGGCACTGCATTCGTTTCTGCTTTCTACACCATGGCAAGCCAGTGCCTAGGGGCATTAGGCCACATTCAATCAGAGCTGCAGCTACTTCAGCCGCTTTTCTCAGGGGAGTACCAACCAAAGACATATTAGAGACTGCTACTTGGAGTTTAGTGCACACCTTTACAAAGCACTATCTGCCACTCTACTCTAAATCCAGGGCAGGCTTTGCCACTGCAGTTCTGCAGGGCCTCTTAGCCACTCCTACTGCCGTTTAGCTCCAGCCTCCCAAACATAGCTTTGAGACTCGACCCAAATGTAATGACTGCAACAGTGAAACACTAACATGGTGCAGTTGTGTACACGTACCATAAATGTAGATGTTAGTGTATTCACTATTGCAGTCCAGGTTACCCACCCCCCTTTTTTCTGCTGGAACTTTTCTTTCCTTTGATTTATAAAACCTTTGTGGTGTATTTGCTTGTAGTTGAAGGTAAAGTTTATATTGGTGTATGTATTTATAGATATATCGATATATAGATATATAGATATATAAAAATAAATTTTGGCTACGGCACCTGACATCTGGAGCAAGAAAAACTGAAGAAAATGGCATCAGCTGCTGCTTTTATACCCCTGACTGGACGTCCGGGAAGGGGCGACAGCAGCCGACGCAGGACCCAAGACTTTGGAATTCAGGCCGACTGAGGGCAGTCTGCCAGCAGGATTACTCAAATGTAGTGATTGCAACAGTGATTACACTCTAACATCTACATTTATGGCAAGTGTACACAACTGTGCTTTCCCTGTTTTGCATTTAGCCAAGAGCAGTTATCACAAGTCGTCGGAGTGTACCTTCTCACACAGGAAGAGAGATCTCTACATCCATCAACCTTACAACTGAGTTTGTGAATGATAAACTTGATTCTTTCAAACACCTTTTTTCAGAGGATGTGCTTTGGGTTATGCAGTCGGCCAAGAAACTCAATGCTGGGAAGTCTTATCCAAACAGAAAAGATTTTCAATTTGGTGTCTCAAATATGGATCCATTTTCAGTAGATGTTCCAGTAATTCCTGTTACTACAGTGCTTTGGTTTATTAAAGTTCACTTGTCAGCATTGTCTGCCTGTTTGCCATGATCTCCACCTTTGGCTTCCAGATTGGAAGTAAAACTTTCTTAAAGGCGTCATTCATATTAAGGTTCCCAGGAAACTAGTTCCACCTCCTTGGGATTTGCATTATGTCTTGCAGAAGCTTATAGTAGTCTGTTTTGAACTCCGCTTAAAGTTTTGTACCTCAAAAACAATTCTTTTGCTAGCTTTTAACATCGCTTGGGAGAGTTTGAGATTCAAGCTTTGGCTTCTCCACAATTTGTTTTTCGCAAGGGTAGGTATCTTTTCATACTTATCCCTTCTTTATTCCCAAGGTGGTGGATGAGTTAATTTCTTCAATTGCCCACTTTCCTTCTCAGTCAGAGGATTTTGCACACCTTGGATATACATAGACATCTCAGATTTTATTTGGATTGGACTAAGGTTGTCAGGAAGTCTGATCAGCTATTTTTTTATCCCAGGGCTCTGGGTTTGCCCATCTCTAAACAGAATTTCTTCTTGCATTTCTAAGGCAGTTTTGTTATGACTTTCGTGCTAAGACACTTCCTGTCTTGTTACAGCTCACTCCACTAGGTCTGTGGCTTCCTCAGGTGCCTCCTTTAAAGGCTTGGATGCCAGCACCATGTTAGAGGCTGCTACTTGGTCTTCTGTAAATACTTTTACTTAACATTGCCAGTTGGATAGCATTTCTATATCTGGGGCAGGATTTGCTAGAGCCATTCTTACATGGCTTTTGTAGAAAGCTCCTGTGCTTTCCTCCTCCCAGGGTTCCTACCAAATTTGGTGTTCCCATATGTAAGGAATACTGCAACATTGAGTAGAAGAACATAGAGTAGTTATGTAAAATCTTGCCAGAACATAGATGTCCATATTTTATGTTGCAGTATTCTATCCCTTCCTCCTTCCCCCTATGCCATGCTTTTTTGAGTGGCAGATTTTGTCCTTTGCTCTGGTGCTCCTACTGGGGCATTTATTTCTGTTCTGAGGATTGCACATGTGGATTTTCTTTTGTGGCTGACGTTGCCAGCACATACGTGAGACATCCCTCGTACCTGCAGTAGCTGAAAGCTGCTGTATGCTGGTCTGGACATTTGCTCACTTGGGCGGACAACTTCCTCAATGTAAAGAATACTGCAACATAGAAGAGGACATCTATGGTATTGTGTAAGATTTTACACAACTATTCTTACAGGCACGATCTTGTCAGCCACCTTCCCAGTTTTTCATAGACTGCTTCTCTTCATACCCCCCTTTTCAGTTTACCAAATGATAGCCTCTGAGAATGCGCTTAATCAGTCCCTTAATTTGCCTGCCTGTCATAACAGAAATTTATCATCAGAGGAATATATGCTCCATATATTGGATGCCTTTGTAGAACTAAAGATGTTAAGTTGTCTATCTCGCCTTCATTCTTGCTGGATGGGTTCGGAGCCGACCTCGGCTCCGACTCGGCCACTCTAAAGCTCGAGAGTTGGTTCCACCGGCTCGAGGCTCCCCTTATATCCCACAATGCTAGGCGAGAGTTACCTCAGATCTCGTTTGCAGCTACAGCTTCGAGGTTGGTTGTTTCTACCGGTTCCTGGTGAGTACTATTTTCTTGTGAAAATTAGACTTTAAAAACCCCTTTAATTTAATATTTTTTCTTAGTGTAGGTTAGAAAACTTTTATTCCCTACCCAAAAAATTTCCGTTCCTTTCCTCAAGAACCTTTGGTTCTTCCCTTGGGCCTATAGGCCTTTCCTTCCCTAGTGGAGTGTGTGTGTTTATTGTAGTTTAAATTACTAGTATTACTAATATTTTTTTTGTGGTATTAAACTGACAGGGTATAACTAGTGTGTTTGTGTGCGTGTTTGTGTACACCTGTTCAGTCAAAATGTCTAAAGAAGCAAAGGTCTCCGGATTCAAGAAGTGTGATGCGTGCTGTCAGAAAATGTCTGACAGACGCTCACACTTCTTGTCTATTGTCTGGGGCCTTTGCACCTGCAGGACTCCTGTGCTGTGTGCCATGGCTTCAGCCCCAGGGTCCTGCAGGAAAGAAAGAATAAATTAATTCTTAGAGGCTTACTCAAGCCAGAGGATTCCCTGTCTGTTTCAACAGGGAAGCCCTCTAAGGCATTTAGGTCTTCGGCTCCGGCAACTGAGCCGAGACCTAAGGTTTCTCAACCTTTGCCTTCATCGGCTCCGGCTGGAGCCGATAAGTCTCAGTCCACAGTTTCTGTGGCTCCCTCGGCTCCGGCAGGAGCCGAGGTTATAGAAGTTCCCGTGTCGGCTCCGACCAGACCTTCGGAGCCGACAACTAGGAAGAGGTCCAGGTCACCATCTCTTGGCTCCGTTCATTCGGCTCCAGGATCTCCCCTGCTGTCTGAACGGAGCCAAAGGTCTCACTCCTCTAGGTCATCGAGGCTGTCGGATCATGACCTTCAGAGGGTAGTGAGTCGACTACTTAAGTCCGAGGCACTGGCCCAGATGCTTCAGAGCCCGACTCATCAGTCGATGCCTGCCCCGGTCCATCAACATATTCCTCCTTCGACTCTCGAGTTCGGAGCCGGGTCGTGTCAGAACCGAGACTGTGATTACGTCGGAGCCGATACAATTGTCTTCGGCTCCGTCGTCGGCTCCGTTTTCTTCTTTGGAAGAATCTCGGCGCCGGACTTCCCTCGTCGGCTCAGAGGGGGTGAGTGGCATCGGACCCTTGTCCGACCCCTCTCCTCTCGGGCTTCGGGCGCTGGTGAGTTCGGCTCCGACATCGGCCTCGAGCCATCACTGTCGGTGCCGAGGGGGTTCTTAGCTCTCGGAGCGGGGACCTCTGGCTCTGCCTGACAGGGGTGCATTCGAGGTCATGCGGAGTGTGTTAGAGCCTGGCTCTACTCCACAGTCGGCTCCGTCCGCCTCCCTCTATGGTGCCTCAGGCTAAGTCGACTCACTCCCTCATCCCGGACCGCAGAGAGCCAGCTCCTCAGGAGCCCCTGTGGGATTTCATCCTCTTCGAGGCCTCTCCTGATTTGGCAGAAGAGCCCCTCGGAAGAGGAAGTGTAAGAGGAAACACATTGACTCACCTGAGTCCATCACGTCAGACACAGATTTGGATGATTCTGAGGGTTCCCCCCCTTCCCCTTCTGAAGATGTCTCATTTGCAGACATTCTGGAGATCCTGAAACAGAGGGGAAATTGGCCAGCCCTCAACCCTTCGGAGGACGAATCTGTGTATCTTGAGGCGTTTGGCTCTCGTCCTTCCACCTCCTGGGTGTCCCCCTTGACCCCCTCATGCAGGTGGTTGCTAAGAAGGCATGGACGGCTCCTGATTCAGTGGACCCCACTCCCAGGAGACCCTCTAAGTTCATAACCGCTCCAGCAGACAAACAATTTTTAACAAAAGGAGTTTCTGTGGATGCTATGGTGGTAGCTACTGCCACAAAGAAGGAACTAGCTGATCCTTCAGTACCTGTCCATCCACCTAACAAGGAATCTAGGTCCATGGATAGGTACGGGAAGCGGATGTTCTCCTCAGTGACATTTACCATGCGTTCGCTGAACTACCTGTGCCATTTTACTCTGCTTCAAAGGGACTTGATCAAGGAAGCGAGTGAAATGTTAAAGGATCCTACAGCTGCGGGTTTCCAAGACAAGATGAACACGCAGCTGGCTACCCTTAATTCCATATCCAACTCCTCCATGCGCCTCCTTTCTTACGCGGCTGATGGAGCGAGCAGAGCCACAGGGACAGGTGTGGCCTTACGTAGGCACGCCTGGATGCGGCTATACAATTTTGCGGACCCTTTCAAGACGTCTTTCACGAACTCCCCTTTTGATGGATCATCTCTCTTTGGTCCTCAAGTGAAAGAAACCCTGACTAGGTGCGAGACTGATGGCAAGACCCTTTCTGCCGTCTGAGTCCGTTTTTCAACTCCTTCCAGGCCTTACCCCAAAGGCCAGAAGGGTGGAAAGATGTGGTTCCGTAAACAATCTCAAGGGACTTCGCCTGACGCACAGAGTCGTTTTCTTACAGAGGCAGAGGTGGGAATAACAATGGTAGACGTCGCCCTAGGGGCAGGGGGTCCAGAACCAGGGCAATTGGGAAGCCTTCCCTGACAAGCCCTTTCAGCACCCCTGAGGTGTTGCCCGACTGCCCATCTTCGGAGGCAGTCGGGGGAAGATTGTCACTGTACCCAGAAGCCTGGCTATCCCTGACTCAAGACAAATGGGTACAGTCCATCATTTCCGAAGGCTATTCTATCCCCTTTCTTCGCTTTCCAAATCAGTCAAAAAATCCCTTCCAGATGTTCCACCCGGCTCAAAGGGATCTAGCAGCTTTGGAAATTTCAAAACTGCTTGCAAAAGAGCAATTCAGCCAGTGCCAGCAGACCAACAAGGATCCGAATCTACTCAAGGTTCTTTTTAGTTCCAAAGAAAACTGGAGACCAATTTTGGATCTCAGTGTCTTGAACAAATCAGTCAAGAAAACAAGATTTCGGATGGTCACGCTGCAATCCATCCTTCCCTTTTGGGCAAAGGAAACTGGATGTGCTCTATAGACCTTCGGGATGCGTACTATCACATAAAGATGAACAGACGCTCCAGAAGATTCCTCCGCTTCAGGCTGGGAACCAGTCATTTTCAGTTCAGGGCCCTGCCCTTTGGTCTCACCACTGCCCGGGTGTTTACCAAATGCATGGCAGTGGTAGCTTCTCACCTGAGACGACAAGGATTCCAGGTGTTTCCATATTTGGACGACTGGCTCCTAACAGCTCCCACCAAGCATCTCCTTCTGATGGCCAGAGATTACACTTTTCGCGTTTGTCAAAAGCTGGGTATTTCAATAAATTGCGAAAAGTCTGTTTTGTCGCCTTGTCGTACTATTACCTACATAGGCAAATCTAGATACAATAAACATGTCTGCAAGGCTAACACATCAGAGAATATCAGACATTCACAAATTGGTATCACTCCTTCTCAACAACAGAATCAAAGCCAGGTTAGTTCTAAAGGTGTTGGGAATTATGGCAGCGGCCATACCTCTGCTTCCATTAGCCAGATACCACATGCGGATCCTTCAGTGGATGCTTTTTACTCAATGGTCATACCAGGAACTTCCAATGTCTCACACCATTGTGATCACGCAAGTGTGCAAAAAGCATCTCATGTGGTGGATGTCTTCCCCCCAGCTCCTGTCGGGAAGACCCTTTGTTCCACCTCCTCCGGTTGCTACTCTGACAACGGATGCCTCCCTGATCGGGTGGGGGGGGCATTATCAGGGCAGGACAGTCCAGGGCACATGGCAACCAAACGAATGCCACTTGCACATAAATGTTCTGGAGATGAGAGCAGTGCTTTTAGCATTGCAAGCCCTTCAAGACTCTCTTCCCTTGGGAACAATTGCAATCCAGACAGACAATATGTCTGTAGTGTGGTACATCAACAAACAAGGCGGAACCAGATCATACCCCCTGTGTCGAGAAGCACTCAGACTGTGGCAATGGGCGATTTCTTCTCAGCGGTTTCTGATAGCAACGCACATCCCCGGGAAGTCCAATCATATTGCGGACAAGTTGAGCAGAGCTATACTCATGCCTCATGAGTGGTCTCTGAAAGACTCTGTAGTGAGAGAAATTTTTCTCAAGTGGGGTCAGCCTTGCTGAGATCTTTTTTGCTACTCCCCAAAACAGCAAGTGCAGAGAATATTTCACTCTATTCCCTTTACCAGGCCAACCCAGCAGAGACGCTCTAGTCCAAGTTTGGCCCCGGGGACTTCTGTATGCATTTCCTCCTTTCCCACTGATCTCTCAAGTAATACAGAAAGCTATCGCTCAGAAGGCCTCATTGATCCTCATTGCTCCTTACTGGCCTCGACAAGTGTGGTTCCCCTTTCTACATCGTTTTCTCTTGGAGCGACCGTGGAATCTGGACCTAGTTCCAGATCTTTTGATCCATCAGTCGGGTCAGTTTCATCGCTCCCTCCCCTCTCTGAACCTCACTGCTTGGTTCCTCCAGTTCCAACCTTAGCCAGGCTTCCTCAATTATCTCACTCTGTTAGAGATATAGTGATAGCTTCCCATAAATCTTCCACTCGAAAGATTTATTTGAGTAAGTGGAAATGCTTCTCATATTGGGCTCAAGGAAAGGACTTAGATCCTTTCACCGCTTCCATCCAACTAGTCCTTGATTTTCTAGCTGAACTCTTCCATGCAGGTTCATCTCCCTCTACACTTAAAGTTCAATTGGCAGCTATTTCTAATTTTCATGTGGGTATTTCTGAATCTGCCCTAATGTCCCACAAACTCTGCAAAGCCTTTTTGAAAGGAGTTTTTCTTCTCAGACCTCCTATAAGAAATCCTCCTTCTCTTTGGGACCTAAATTTAGTTCTTGCTTCTTTGATTCTTCCCCCTTTCGAACCTGCAGCTTCCTGTTCCTTAAAATTGTTATCATGGAAAACTCTTTTCCTGGTAGCTATTACATCAGCTAGAAGAGTTTCAGAGCTTCAAGCACTCAGTTGTCGCCCTCCTTATCTTTTGTTTCATAAGGACAGAGTATCCTTACGAACTAACCCGTCCTTTTTGCCTAAGGTGGTCTCGACATCAAATCTAAACCAAAGCATTGACCTCCTGTCTTTTTTCCAGAGTATTCCAATAGGTCTGAACAAAATTACACTGCCTGGATGTTCATCGTCAATTGAGGTACTACTTGGATAGAACAAAACAATTCAGAAAATCTGATCAGCTGTTTGTCTCCTATGCGGAAAGCAGAAAGGGACTTTCAGTTTCTAAGGTATCATTATCCAGATGGCTAACATCTTTGATTTCCCTGGTATATGAAATTAGACAACAAAATTGCCTAATAAACCTAAAGCCCATTCCACCAGAGCTTTGGCTACTTCTTTAGCCTTCCAAGACAGACTGCCTATTGACACCATTTGTGCAGCGGCTACTTGGGCTACTCCTCACACTTTTATTTCTCATTATAAGTTGGATTTAGCTTCTAGGCATAGAGCTAATTTTGGTTCCACTGTTCTCAGGAGTCTGTTCCGTTAGGCCACCCGGGACAAGGTGCTAGGGACGCGGTCCCATCCAGCAAGAATGAAGGCGAGATAGACAACTTAACATATAGAAGTTATGTCTTACCATAACGTTCCATGTTAGTTGTCTTCTCGCCGCCTTCTTGCGTCCCACCCTCCTTCCCCCTGGCCTGGACAGACCTAGAGGAGTTGTGATCGTGACCTCTCTTTCTACCACCTCTTTCTTAGGCATATGCTGTTGTGCATATTTCCTGGATCAGGATGTAGGTCACCCTTCTTTCTTCCTGTTAGAGGTGGACTCTGTTTTAGAGTTATTCTGTTACTATTATAAGCTGGGGTTAGCTTACAAACGAGATCTGAGGTAACTCTCGCCTAGCATTGTGGGATATAAGGGGAGCCTTGAGCCGGTGGAACCAACTCTCGAGCTTTTAGAGTGGCCGAGTCGGAGCCGAGGTCGGCTCCGAACCCATCCAGCAAGAAGAAGGCGAGAAGAAGACAACTAACATGGAACGTTATGGTAAGACATAACTTCTATTTTTCAGTAAATCTGACCAGTTTCCTTCTGAAAAGCAAAATGGGTCACTCTGTCCAAAGTAACTGACTCTCTTTTTTTTCCCTCATGTGTACAAGGTAAGGGGTTTGACTAAGGCCTCCAAGTGCTCATTCCACAAGGTCTGTTTCCAATTTTTTGATTTCTTAGAGAACTTTAGTAGATGACATTTGTACATCTGCGACTTGATGTAAATGCTCATACCTTTATTGCAAGTTTGATATTTTCAAGGAATAAGGGGCAGTGTGTAGTTCTCTACTGTCCTCAGGAGTATCCTTTCATGTTTTAGTCTAGCATGATTTCTGTCTTCACTGGAATGTCATTGAAGACCATCATGGTTCCTTGTGTGCTGTTCTTTGTAGCAAACAGAAAGCTAGGGTTATATAGGCAGAATAATGTATTTTTTCTCTTACCTGTATGATTTTTTTTCTAAAACTAAAGTTCCATATTAAGTTCCTGAAGTATCTCACTAAACCATGTAGCATATTTGGGTCTATCTGGCCATGGATTTGTAGTAATTTTGTTAGAGAATTTCACCTTTTGTTTTGGGAAGAGTGGATATTTGTATTGAGAAGTGTGGTAGCTTTAAAGTATTGGAATACCTTGTCCATTATCCAGTGGTCTTCAGGCATTTCAAGGTTGTAGTGAACTTGGAACCTATCCAAGAAATATTTGCGTACAAGTAAAGATGCATCTTGAATGGGATACTAGTGTGCTACAGATAAATTGCATGTGCCATTTCCCTACCTATGAAGCTTCTTTTTAGCCCTTGCTGATCAGTCCCCTCCTAACCAGTCAGACTAATTGTTAACCTGTTGAGGAGGAAAGTTGACTGGTAGGGGCTGTGAAGCCTCTTTCTGGGCCAGAAGTCAGGGAGCCTAAATCTTCACCACTGACACTGGAGAGGGACATTCATTTGGTGCAAAAATAGATGTACAATATTTCCAGATGCATCTCTCTGCATCAAGCATGATTTCCCTTGAGCACACAGGGAGCACACTCAATGCAGGGTCTCTGTTTCTCTGTCCAGGTCCCCAGTAAGATTCCCCACTGACAGAACTGTAGAGTTGAGTCCTCAGCAGAGTGTCCAAACCAAGTCATCCAGCACCCTCTGTTCGAAACCAGTGCTTCATGGCACAGATTTAGTAGATGTGCCCCCTTCTGCCCAGAATATAAGGTAGTTACTGCCATCAGACACTCCAAAGTCAGCTACTCTAAGGCCCTTTCTTACAAGGGTACCCAGTTATGCTTAGTGAAATTAATACAAATGGTAGTGTTTTGACCTATGCAGTAAGACTTTAGGGGTGGGTACAGTTACCAAATATAAGTACTCTCAAAGGTTAAAATATTCACTAACTTACCAGCTACAATGTAAACTTTAAATGTATTTATTAATAAATGAACATGAAAATATGGAATATCTATTTAAAATAAAAACACCAGTTTGTCACAGGAAATATTAAAATAACACAAATAGATTCACACTGATGCAGAAGAACAGTACTTCGCTAATCTCACTATATTTTCCTGACTAATCTAAAGAATTACTATTCCCTGGCTTGCTCACTAGAGCAAAGCAATATGAGGTGGGTGAGAGATCTAGGTCATATTCCAAGAAAGACTGCCCTGGTACATCAGTCTCGTGTAGTATTAAACATTACAGTGATGTATGTGATGTCATTCTGTAATCCATGTGGTCATCTGACTTGTGGTTCCAGTGCTAACCCCCTTCGCTAGAAGCTGCTAGGATTTAGCACATGTGTGTCAGTAATGCACACAACTTTTCCAAGATCTGTTGCAGTTTCTGGAAGTTGTAATAAGTTCTTCCAGAGTAGCAATTTGCTCACTGCTAAAGACAGTACAGAAGGTTTCCTAGTACTCGTTTCCAGACATTTTATCTCTGGCTGCAATCAGAACTGTAAGATACTTAATTTATGGCATAAACATGGTAATTTTTTACTATTTTACAGTTAGCTGGACTCTGTTAATTAACTTCTCTTCCAGTATTCTACATTAAAACATGCATTTAATCAGTTATAGTCGGGACCCACTGTTGGTACATTCTTAACGCAACTTTATGAATGCATTTTTCAACACAAGCATCTGTACAAATCTGTTTTATATACAAATGTCATTCTTTACAAAATTCCAGGTAGCTGTGCTGGCATATGTTACACATCCACTGCCCTAGTTCTACTGACATAGTTGGCAATACCTCACATCATCACAGGGGCCATCATGTCCATTGGGGTGGTTCAGTATTTTATTTAAGACCCTGTGGATGTCTGTGCTGCACCACCTCTTCTACAGGGGCCTTGTCAGCAGGATTGTACCATCCACCCACAAGAGATGCTGTACATTTTTTATCTCTAGTAAGTAGTTCAACTAGCACATATCCTTCCCAGTGGGCACTCCTGTTTCTGTACCATCAGGCATCTGAAGTGCTATTTGCAGCCAATTTACTTGGACTGCAGTCAGGATTTAATTCCTTTGCTATTAGGGAGATGCCCAAGAACAGTTTAGAGCATCAGAGCTATGTAGCTTTTTATCTGGAATAAAGTTAATGGGATAAGGAAAGCATTTCACAAGAAAGATATAACTGCTCCACACAGAATGTGAGCTTTGCTGCAACACAGCCGAGTGCACCTCCAGGTACCTCCTACTGTGCCTGTACTCGTTAAATATTGCGTGTTCATATTTGCATTAATTCTAAACCATGCTATATTCAAGGTGTCAGTATTTTATCTTGAAGCATACATGATGGGCAAACACAATTGTATTGATATTTGATCTCTTCAGTGAGTATTTGTTAAAGCTGTAAGGTGATAACTTCATTTTTTTAAAGGCTCAAGCCACACACACTGGGATTTAACGGTACACACTAGAGTTGTACTGCACGGAATGAGTTTTAAGCATTCTAGGTTAATGTCTTCATTCTAGTGCTAAAGCTTTAAGCACTGCTATTTTGTTTTAACAATGTTCATACATGTTGTACCTAGGAAGCAAGGAGATTGGGTCATACATTTATACAGAAAAGTATAGTCTTTCAGAGGGTGAGTTGGTGGGATGAATTGTTCTCAGTTAAGTAACTTAAAATCTAGCAGGAGTGTCTTCTGCTCTGTGTAGCAAATCACGGTTTAATGTGGCTCATTGAGCATGTATTCAATGTCTTTGCGGAGGGGGTATGTCTTAAAATTCAGGAATGTTGCCTCCTTTCCAAGAGGTAGTGTAAACATTTTTATCAGTAAAAAATGGATTTTATATGTATTCCCACAGCCTGCGGACTGCAAAGCCTTGATTGACAAACTAAAAGCCTGCAATGATGAACAACTGCTACAGGAACTTCAACGCATTAAAACATGGAACATTGGAAAGGTATGTTGCTGTTTGTCTTCTAAATGTAATGAGAAGTGGCATGAAACTTGCATTACCAGGTGTGTTGTGGACTTTGAACATTAATGCTGGTGTTTGTGGCTTCACTATTAGTAATGATTCTGGCAGTGTATTTGTATACAGTTGTGAACACTTCTGTATTAAATGTATCCGATATTGTTAATCCTCGTTCATTCCTTACGTATGGCTATCTGTTCCGAGCTCTGAACCGAACTGGCCATTTTCCAAGCTCGTCTCAGCTTCAGACTCTCTAGCTAAACTTTTACCCACAACTCCCCTCTCCCTGTTAACTCAGATTTCGTTTGCCGCGTTGCCATCCGGTTGTGTCAAGCTACTTCTCTTGAGCCAAGTACAGTCAGTTTAATTGCTTTAAAAGTTACTTTTGTCAGAAAAATTTATATTTTATTGTTTCTTGCCCTATCGCATCTAGCATTCATAATTTCCTCAGGTTATTTTTCTGTCCTTTACTTACCCTTTTTACCGCGAGGTAATTTCTCCTTACCATCGTTGGTAATCCCTTTCCTTTTTTTCATACCTTCGAGTACTCTTGTACCATTGTTGGTACTTTTCTATTTGTTAATATGGCAGATAAAAAGGGTAGTCCGGGGTAGAAGTGTTCTGATTGTGGACACAAACTGCCTACTTCTGATGCACACTTTGTGTTTTGTTTGGGAGCTTCCCATTTAGCTGTCGAACCACCCTGTACTGTATGTGATGAACTTTTGTAATAGAACTTTGTTAGAAAGGAAAAATAAGCTGATACTGAAGGTACTTCTAAAATCTCCCTTTTCAGAGGCAATTTCTGGGTCAGAGGTCTCAACCCTTCCTAAAGCCCATAAGAAAATGGATGTTTCTACTAAGGCTAAATCCTTGCCTTCGTCCTTGCCTGGGAATCTTGCCAACCAAAATCCAAAAAGGCTAAAATTTTGGCTCCAGAGCTCTTTTAGCCCCAGTGCTTTCGGTGCCCAGACCTTCGGCACAGAGGCCTTCTGCTCCTTTAGTTCAGCTCCGTCCTCTCCTTCAGCCTTCTACATACCTGCACAGAGGGGCTCCTCAGTTCAGACCTTTACCACTGCATTGGCACCTACCGTTCAGTCAGCGCAGACCTTTACCACATTGGCTCAGAGAACTTACTCGGAACAGAGGCCTTTATTACTGACTCCAGTCTTGTCTGTTAGGTTCGGTTTCGGCACCGATCCCTGTGCTGGTGCAGACAGTCATTGGCACCGATGACTTTTTTGGTGCAGACTACAGTAGTTCAGTCTCTCTGCACCTTTGTCCTCTGTGCGATCAGATGAGATGGGCACCAAGTCTCACTCTTTTGTGGCCCTCTGTCTCCATGAGGTCCACTAGAAGTCTTTCTGAACATGCGTTGCGTCTTGTGGACCAGGCATTCTTGGCCAGAGGTATTCCACCCCTAGGAACTATCCTTCCTTGGGAGGTGATCACCCGTCTCCAAAGACGCCTTTTATTCTCCTCCTTCATTGCCTTTGAAGTCCATGGATATAGTACAGTCCTTCCCCTTCTGTGGTTCCCTTTATGGATCTCACCAAGGAACTGCAGTTGCCTTTGTGGCAGGAAAATTTTGCTATGACCCAGGATGTCAGCTGTGATACGTGTAGCTTGCTGCTCCACAGCCATCCAAGGACTCAGTCGGCCGGCTGAGCCACTTAGGGGAGGAGTGCTCCCTGTCCTTGACATACACTCCTCTCCGGGTGGACTAGCCTTGCAACTGATAGAAGTCTTTTGCTGCTGCTGGTGATACGAGACTCTCTACCTCCGCTCTCCTGGTATACTGGTTTCACAGGTCGCACCTAGCGGATACCGGGTGCAAGGCCTCGGGACATATTCACTCAAGAATCCCCTTTTCCGTTGTCTTCCCCAGCTTCTCCCGCTGAGGAGGTCCACCAGAAAAGTTTGTGTAAGAGGAAGCACATGGACTCCACAGAGGAGTCTCTCACCAAAGAGACAGATTTTGATGAGGGGGAAGGATCCCCTCAGTCACCCTCTGAGGTATCCTTTGGCGATATCCTTGAAATCCTGAAACAGAAGTGATTGGCAGCCCTCTAATCCGACCCCTGAGGAATCTGTGTTTCTGCAGGCTTTTTGCACCCGGCCCCCTACCTCCTGGGTTACTCCACCTGCCGATGAACTTGTCAAGTTCATTGTGCAGCGTGCTTGGAAGGCCCCTGATACCGTTGAAGCTATTCCCCAGAGGCCAGATAAGATCTTGTCCCCTCCTGCTTCAGATCCCTATTGTCCTAAAGGTCTTCCTGTAGATCCTTTGGTGGCGGCCGCAACAAAAAAGGTTCTGGCAGAAGAAAGCCAGACTGTCCATCCGCCTAAGAGTCCTGGGCAGAATAGGGAAGTGCACTTTTGCTTCAGCGACCTTTGCTATCAGGTCCCTGAATTATAAGATACATTTTACCAGGCTTCAAAGGGATCTGGTTTCTGAGCTGTCTGAAACCTTGGCTGGTGCAGTGTCTGAGGTCCGTGACCAAGTGGCCTCTTAGCTGGCCACCATTGATTCTATATCTAACTCCTCTATGCGAGTGATATCTCACACATCAGAAGGAGCAGCTAGAGAGGCGGGTTCAGCTCCGGTTTTGAGAGGACAAGCCTGGATGCGCTTGTGCAACTTGGTGGAACCCTTTAATTCTTCCTTAATGCCCCCATCGAGCCCTCCTCGTGTGGGCCCAAAGTTAAAAGCACACTGGCCAGATGTGAACAAGACGGTAAGGCCCTTTCTGCTGTAGGTGTCTGTTATTCTTCCCCTCAACGTGCTTTCTCCTGAAACCAAAAGAGTGGGAACATATGGTTCAAGAAATCTCAGGGTCCTTTCCGTGACACACTGGCAGAGTTCTCCCCAGATGCAGAGGGGAAACGCACAGGGAAGACTCTCCTTTCAGAGCAGAGGGGGGACCGCATAACCATGGTTCCAGGGATTCTTTCCCTGGCCAATCTTACCAGTACTCCTGACTGAAGAGCGGCCCAACTCCTTTCCTCTGGAGGTGGTTGGGGGACGTTTCTCCTTCTACCCTTCTGCCTGGCTAAACATCATCACCGATTCTTGTGTACAAAGGATCATAACCAGAGGTTATCATATCCCCTTCGATCTTTGCTCCGTCCCTTCAAAAATTCTTTCTGACGTTCCACCCAAAGGGGAAGCAGCACTAGACAGAAAAGCTGCTAAGAAAGAGGCATCCAAATAGTCCCTCCAGACCAGATAGGATCCGGGTTCTACTCAAGACTATTTTTGGTGCCCAAGAAAACCAGGGACTGGAGACCAATTTTGGATCTGTGTATTGAGCAAGTTTGAGTACAAAAATTCCGGATGGTCACTATACAGTCTATCCTCCCGCTTATGGAAAAAGACGATTGGATGTGCTCTATAGATCTTAAAGATGCGTACTACCACATATAGGTGGGTAGGCCATCAAGAAGATTTCTACGTTTCCGTGCGGGAGCCACACTACCAGTTGAGTACTGCCCTTCAGATTCTCTACAGCCCCAGAGTGTTCACAAAGTGCATGCCAGTTGTGTCAGCTCACTTGCGACTTCAAGAATTCCAGGTGTTTCCATATCTAGACGACTGGCTCATTTCCACCCCCACCAGACATCTACTGGAAAAAGCCCTGGCATACTCTCTCCTCAAAGATTAGGCATAAACTGGTAGAAATCCTATCTCACCCCATCTCAGTCGACAGAATTCATAGGGGTTATCTTGGACACAAAAAAGAAACTGCAGAGCTGCTCTTCCAGAGCACAGAATTTTAAGGATAAAGCAACTAATTCCAATCCTTTCAAAGGAAAAATCCACAGCTCACTCTGTTCTACAGCTGTTGGGTTCCATGGCAGCCTCAATCACCATTGTTCCCCTGGCCAGGTTTCACATGAGGCTTCTACAATGGCACTGCTCACCCAATGGTTTCCTTTACAGCATCCTCTTTCAGCCATGATTCAAGTAACCCACAGGTGCAAACAGGATTTAAATTGGAGGGGGACACAGTCTCAGTGGTCTCTCCCATTTTCCTCTCAGTAACCCAAGGCCACCGTGACCATGGGCGCCTCACTGATGGTCTGGGGGGGGGGGGCGCTGTGTCAGGGACAGACAGTCCAAGGCACTTGGTTCCATCCGGAGGCCCATCTGCATATAAATGTTCTAGAGTTGAGGGCAGGTGCTTCAGGCGTTGCAAGCATTCCATCCCCTGCTGCCATCTGAGACAGTTGTGATTTAGTCAGACAACATGGTGGTAGTCTGGTACATCAACAAGCAAGTTGGAACCAAATCTTACCCCCTTTGTCGAGAGGCCATGAGGATATGGCAATGGGTGATGGCTGCCAGCTGTTTTCTTCTAGCAATGCACATTCCTGGGAGTTCCAATGTGGTAGCAGACAGAACTCAGCAGGTGCATTCTGCAACCTCATGAGTGGAACCTGAATCCCTTGATAACAGTTGAGATCTTCCACTGCTGGGGCTGTCCTTGCTGCGACCTTTTTACAGCCCTGGCCAACTACAAATGCAGCATGTACTCCGCCCTGATTCCCCCACCGGGACAGTCACCCGGGGACACACTAGTCCACGATTGGCCCTTGGGTCTTCTCTAGGCATTTCTGCCCTTTCCTCTCATTCCCCAGTTTCTGAAGAAAGCCCTGCAGTTGAAGAGCAAGGTTATCCTCGTAGCACCATATTGGCCACGACAGATTTGGTTCCCATTCCTTTGGCCTCGCCTATTAGATGACCTTCGATCCTCCATCCAATCCCGTAGTTGATCTCACACCCACAGAACCTGATTCATCCCAACCTGAACAGCCTGAACTAATGGCTTGACTACTCCCAATTCTCTTGAATGCCATGCGGAATGATCTTTCTTTACCAGTACGTGATATTCTCATTGCTTCTCATAAGTCCTCCACTAGAATTACTTATCTGAGCAAGTGCAAAAGATTTACTTGTTGGCTGAAAGATAAACAAGTAGACCCCTTTTCAGCACCAGTGTCGATAATACTAGACTATCTGGCAGACTTGTTTCAATCGGGTCTGTCTGCCTTTACCATTAGGGTTCATTTGGCTTTAATTTCTAATTTTCATGACTGTGTCCAAGATTCCTCATGTCCCATAAATTGTGCAAGACCTTCATAAAAGGTGTGAATCACCTGAAGCCACCTTTTAGAGAACCCTATTCAACCATGGGATTTATCATTAGTTCTAAAAGCTCTGACAATGGCACCTTTTGAACCAGCCTCTTGCGACCAAGTATTTGTCATGGAAAACCTTGTTTTTGGTAGCTATTACTTCTGCCAGACGTATTTCTGAACTTCAAGCTTTGTCCATACTTGATTTTCCATAGAGAACGTCTGAGAACTAATCGATCATTTCTGCCTCAAGTGATCTCTGAAATGTCCAATAATCAAGCCATTGAATTGCCTGTTTTCTTTCCCAACCATTCAAACAGAGGAGAGTATTGCCTACATACCCTTGATAATACACAGGCAAGTCCGTTTTTACCTAAACAGGGCTAAACCCTTTCATAAATCTGACCAGTTATTTTTGGCCTTTTCTGGATCTAGATTAGGATCGGCTGTTGCTAAGGTCACACTAGCTAGATGGTTGAAGGACTCTGACCTTTTACACACAACGCAATAACTCGTTGCCTACTATCATGAAAGCTCATTCAACAAGGTCAGTGGCAACTTCTGCTGCCTTCCATGCCAGAGCTTGCTTACATGACACCTGTGCAGCTGCGACTTGGGCTACGCCTCATACCTTCATCAATCATTACAAATTGGATTTGGCCTCCAGGGGAAGAGCATCTTTCGGATGTCCTTCAAGGATGTAACTGCAGTCCTGACATATGGGTTGTCCTGCCTCAGGCAGCCCTTCGGTCGGCCGGATTCCAAAGTCTGGGTCCGGCGTCGGCTGATGTCACCCTTTCCCCGATGTCAGAGTGCCTGGGGTATAAAAGCGTCAGCCGACGCCATCTTCAGTCTTTCTTGCCGTGCGGCACCTCAAGCAGAAGCAGTTCGCAAGTGCCGGTCGGCCAGCTCCTGTGTCTTCAGCTACTGAAGTCTTCAAAAAAGCTAAGTACCCCGTTGGGGACCTTTTCTTGCCTCAGCCGATGTCAGATAAAACTGTAAGTTAATTGTTTAACTTGTGGGAAACAAATACCTCATAAGGATTTCCACTCTTACTGCTTACCCTGCCTAGGCCCAGAACACAACGTCTCTGCCTGTACAGCTTGTGCTTCTTTCAATAGACGCACTCTTAGGCGTCGGTCAGAGTTTGCACAGGATTATTTGGGGGAAGAATTCCGTTATATCATGCCGTCGGAGCTTCTGACAGCACATTTACCTAAAAAACGGAAGGATAAGGACCGACACTCGCGGTCCGTGGACTCAGCCAACACCACACTTAGGCCTACCGCGAGTGTCTCTGTCTCTTCTGAGACGGTTTCACAACCGCTACAGACAGACGACACCGCCCCACCGGTTACTTCGGTACCGGAGGCCAGCTTTGTGCCGGTTTCTGTTTTCCCCTCTGAGACCGTAGCTCAGGATATTTCTGACACCATTTCAGTGGATAAGACTACTCCAGCATGTGGGGCTGCCAGGCCTCCAGTGTCTAAGTCCATTAAGGCCTACACACGTGCTATAAGGCTGCCAAACAGGTTAAGTCTCTCCCTCCAAGATCTATTTCTCTGGGATCCACTTCTGGTTCTCAAATTTTAAGTGTAGCTGAGGACCTTATTTCTTTAAGTAGGGGTTCTCAGCCACATCCAGAGAGAGGCTCTCAGCCGCCTTCTGTCAAGAGGCCTAGGGTTGAGCAGGTAGACCCCCAGTCCTCCGATGAGACTTCAGGTGACTCTGCACATTCAGACTACCAGGAGGAGGCCTTCCCGGCCTACGAGGATTCTGATGCGGAGGAAGCCATTCCCTCTGCTTCTCCTCCTGAGGAGTTTTCCTTTGGGGAAACACTTTGTTCCATGAGGGAACACTTCAAATGACAAGGCCAAGAATACTCAGATTCTAGGAAAAGGTTAAGGGAATTTTTAAAGCTACCTCAGCATAGACCCTTAGCTATTCCTCCAGTGCTAAATGTTTTAGATGTGTACTTTGAATCTAGTGGTTCCCCTGACTCCCTCCCCCCTGCTCCTGTCAAGCCAGACAGGTACTACAGGGTCCCAGACACACATCAATTTCTGTACAAGGGCCATACTGCTAACCCTGAAACTATTTCTCAGGGGCCTAAAGGGGTTTCCTCCACTACTGCTAAGAATCCACTTCCCTCGGAAAGAGATTCTAGGGCTTTAGAAAGGTGGGGCAAGAAAGTATATACTTCCACCCTTTCTATGCAAGCATTAAATTGCCAATTTCATATGATTCAGTATCAGGAGTACATGTTGGATGACTTGCAAAAGAAATTGGCTTCCCCTGAACCATTAGATAGAAAGGGGTTGCAGGAATTGGTTCATAATACTCAGCAGGTTAGCAACCATTTCCTTCAGTGTGGATATGATGCATTGGAAGCTTCATGTAGAGCAGCAATGACAGGTGTGGTCATATGCAGACATGCTTGGTTAAAGGAACAAACATTGCCAGACCATGTGAAAATTAAACTTTTGGACGCACCACTAGAGAAACATAAGCTGTTTGGTGCTACTGCACAAGAGGTTTTAAAGAAAATAGAGGAAAAAGCAAAATCAGTGCAAACAGTCAAAGATTTCCTCCAGGTACAGCCTCCAAGATTCAGCAGGAATTGGCCTTCTAAGCATTGGTCCTTTCCAGACACAGACAAATTTCAAAGAGGCAAAAACAGACGTGGCAGAGGGCAAACTCAAGGCTCCTACAGAGGATGTCAATGGCAGCCTCCGAACCAGAGAGGTGGGGCAGGACCTTCCACTGCTCCGCAGGGACAATCTCAATGACTTGACTTTGACCCCGCCATCCAGGGCTCAATTAGAAGCACCTTTGGGAGGAAAATTATCTTTATTCTCACAAAATTGGCACAATATTACAAAGGACAAATGGATACTGGACATAATAGACAAAGGATACAGATTCCATTTTCATACACTACCAACAAGGCATGGCAGGCCAAACCTGCCACCAAATCAAAGGGCAGAGGCACTGAAACAAATAACAAACCTACTTCAAATAAGAGCAATAGAAAAGGTTCCTTATGCAGAACAAGGCCAAGGATTTTATTCCAGACTGTTCCTTGTTCCAAGAAAAGAAAACCAATGGAGACCCATTCTGGACTTGTCCGCACTGAATGCTTACCTTATTGTGCCAAAATTCAAAATGCTGACTTTACAGCAACTCCTTCCCATGCTGGGTAAGGGGTCTTGGCTGGTAACTCTGGACCTCAAGGAGGCATACCTGCATGTCCCAATCAGCCAAAGTTGCAGACTATACCTCAGATTTCTTGCAGGCTCAGAGCATTATCAATTCTCAGCATTGCCCTTTGGTTTATCTACTGCACCAGAGTATTCACGAAATGCCTGGCATCAGTAATTGCACATTGCAGACTTCAGGGGATACAAATATACCCTTACCTGGACGACTGCCTTATACAAGTGGACAGCCAACAAGCCTTGTTAAAAAGCTTGGACTATGTCATTCACCTACTGCAGGCCTTGGGATAGTCAATTTTCAGAAATAGAGTCTCGTACCATCCCAACAAATACCTTTCCTGGGTGCAACAGACACAAACACCCAGATGGCGTTTGACAAAATAAAAACAAAAACAATTACCAGAATACTTAAGAAAATTAGCAACACACACCCAGATGACTGCAAGGAAAATCCTGCAGGCCCTGGGTTTCATGGCATCTTGCATTCTTCTGATTCCACACGCAAGGCTGCATATGAGGAAACTACAATGTTATCTAAAAAGTATATGGACTCAACACAGCCACAGCCTCGAAGCAGTGATCCCACTCATTCCATGCCTTCAAAAGGAATTTCTGTGGTGGGCTCAAGCAAGCAAGATAAACAGAGGTCTGCCTTTCAGCAAGCCTCATACAAGCCAAACCATAACAGATGCCTCAGACCATGGGTGGGGGGCGCATATGAAGGGCAGATGCATTCAAGGACAATGGACACAAAAAGAAAAGCACCTGCACATCAACCAAAAAGAAATGCTGGCAGTGATGCATGCAATCAAGACCTTCGGAAAGTTCATGCATCAGGGCCATCTACTAATAGACAGACAATACCACAGTTATGTGGTACATAAACAAGCAAGGAGGTACCCATTCCTATCCTCTTTGCAGACTGGCAATGAATCTCTGGGATATTTCCCTACAATTGAAAATAGAGCTACAATCCCAGTTTGTACCAGGGAAGGACAATGTTCTGGCGGACAACCTAAGCAGAAACATCATGGATCCACACGAATGGATGTTGCATCCAGACAATTTCTTACAAATAACTCAAGCATGGGGAAGGCTGGACATAGATCTTTTTGCCTCCCACCTCAATCACCAACTGAAAAAGTTTTGCACAAAGACACACCATCCTCAAGCATGGAAGGTGGACGCTCTCTCCTTCAGTTGGAACTCTCTAACACTATATGCCTTCCCACCTCTTCCTTTGATGACCAAGGTGTTACTAAAGATAGACAGAGCAACCGAAAGTCATACTGATAGCTCCAGACTGGCCAAGACAACACTGGTACCCACTGCTACGGAGCTTGACACACCAATCCGTAGCTCCTTCCTCAGTGGCCCCTTCTGACAGCACAATTACAGGACACTACACCCCAGCTTAAAAACATTGAAGCTGACCGCTTGGAAGATTCCATGACTATTCCTCAGGATACACTTTCCAAAAGGGTAAAGGATATCATCCTGGAGGCACGCAGACCTTCCACTAGAAAAACATACTCAGCAAAATGGAAGAGATTTCTTATCTGGAACAGCAAAAAGGGTCAGGATTCATCAGTGATGAGCATTCCACAGATCCTAGAATATTTGGCTGAAATGCTCCACAATGGCCTTTCATATTCTTCCATAAAAATACATGCTTCAGCAACATCTGCCAAATATAACACTGATCCGCCTGTATTTTCTCACCCATTGTTAAGACGGTTTCTAAGAGGTATAAAGAACATCAACCCTCCAAGGAAAACCACCAGTGCCTGCATGGGACCTCATCTTCATGCTGGAAAAATTAACTCTTCCTCCCTTTGAACCAGCAGCATCTTCAGAGTTGAAATTTCTGTCTTGGAAGACAGCTTTCCTTCTGGCAGTAACCTCAGCAAGAAGAGTCTGAGCTACAGGCCCTTATGGCAATACAACCATTTCTCATTTTTCATCAGGACAGAGTTTCTTTGAGAACCAATCCATCATTTATGCCAAAGGTGGTATCCAGGGTGTCCCTGAATCAAGCTATTCACCTGCCTACCTTCTTTCCCAATCCTCAAAATAAAGGAGCGACTTCTGCACACCTTGGACATACACAGACAGTTGCGCTACTACTTGGACAGAACAAAGTCTTTCAGAAAATCTGACCAGCTTTTTGTAGCTTGCGCTGCTGGATTGCAGGGAAAAGCAATTTCCAAACAGACAATTTCTAAATGGTTTGGAAATTGCATTCGATTCTGCTACTCTTTTCATGGCAAAACTGTGCCAATTGACATTGGGCCACATTCCACCAGAGCTACAGCCACCTCCACAGCCTTTTTAAGAGGAGTGGCAACAAAGGACATTTTAGAAGCTGCTACATGGAGCTCCGTGCATACATTTTCCAAACATTACATCCTGCCTTTATATTCCAGATCCAGGGCAGGGTTTGCTTCTGCAGTCCTGCAGGGCATTTTAGCTACACCATCTTTGTCTTAGTGCCTACCACCCCCAGGTTGGCTATGGTATTCAACCCATATGTCAGGACTGCAGTTGCATCCTTGAAGGACATAGTACAGTTTTGTGCCTACCATAAATGTAGATGTCCGATGGGTATGCAACTGCAGTCAGGTTTTCCCTCCCACCTACCCCTCTGTGGTATTCTTTTGGGTTTCTACCCCTCATTTTAGCTACCTGGGGTAATCATTTATGGTGTATTTGTTTTTATGTTGTACTTGTCTGGAATTTTTTTTCTCTATTTTCAAAATTTAGCCTTCCTTAGAGGGCACCTGGCATCTGGGGCAAGAAACACTGAAGATGGCGTCGGCTGACGCTTTTATACCCCAGGCGCTCTGACGTCGGGGAAAGGGCGACATCAGCCGACTCCGGACCCAGACTTTGGAATCCGGCCGACCGAAGGGCTGCCTGAGGCAGGACAACCCATATGTCAGGACTGCAGTTGCATACCTATTGGACATCTACATTTTATGGTAGGTACAAAACTGTACTTTCTATGGTGCTCAGGAACGTCCTTCCATGAGAGCCTCCCAGGACTAGAGGTAGCTGGGAACTCTGTCCCATACGTAAGGAATGAATGAGGATTAACAATATTAGATCGTTGTCTTAACATAACATTCCATCTGTATTGTTTATCCTGATTCAGTCATTATGACCCTCCCTCCTTCCCCCTCCCATGGTTTCTAGTGGATCTCACCATCCAGGTCTCTTAGGTTATTTGACCAGAGGTAGCCTCTACCATCTTTAACTTGCAAACTCTATTTGAGGTAACTGGGAGAAGGGGATTGTGGTTAAGTGTTTAGCTCACGTTTGAAGCTGACTCTAGCTTGGAAAATGGCCGGCTCTGTTCCGAGCTCGGAACCGATACTCATACATAATGACTAAACGAGGATCAACAATACAGATGGAATGTTATGGTAAGACATAACTTTTTTTTATAACTGAGGGGAATGTTAGATACTGCATGTAGGCGTCTTTTTGATAAGATATATATGATTTTGATCAAGTAGACTGAATAACCCTATTGCCAAATTCTTTTAAAATGTGTGAAACTTCTTATGGACAAAGCAGCTTTGCAGGGCACTGTTACTTTGCAACAACCCTTTTTTAATTTTGATTATGTAGATCCTCGGAAACCAGTTTTAATTTGTTTTGGATGTCATTCATTGCACAGGTCGTCATCCAAGTGCCTTACTTTCATTAATCTTTCCATTTACTGTATGGGGAGCAGAGCTTAGTTTTAACCATTGATCCCAGCTTTTTGAAGCTTTCCCATGAGGAGAAACTATTCTGAACATATCCATGCTGCAAGAACAGAATAAGTCAGTTGAAGGGACTAGCAACAAAAGATGGGACTGTTAGGTAAAAAACTGAAGAAATGTTCAGTGGGTATAACTTAAAAGCAGCTTTATTCCTGTGTAAATTGAAGTTTTGTTCCTGTTGCAGGTTCTTGGCCTGCTGTTTTTTAGTATTGTCTTTGGACTGCAGCATTTAAGACCTCCTTCAGTGATTGTTTCTGTGTCCTGTTGGATGGCTTCCACCATTTGTTTAACATACCACTAGTTTGACATGTTTAGTGTCTTCATAATGTGTGCTTTTCCTGTTTGTATACCAATTCTGCATGAGGAATTTATATAAAAATGTTTTGGAGGAAACTGTAGCCTGAGGAATAGTTAATTTTTATAACCTTAATATATTTGCCACTCTTAATGCACTCCATTTGCAAACTCACCTGTGAGGGTTTACATCAGGAGTGTCCAACCCGCGGCCCTCAGAGCTCTTCCATGCGGCCCGCGACCCTTAAATTTAAATTTAATTTCACTTTTTTTCCGTGTGTTTACACGTCAGCGTAGTTTTGCTCTTCTGCGCATGCGCCAACTTTCTTTTTTTTACGTTTTTCCCATACCAGCGTCTTTCCGCTGGTATGCGCATGCGCGAAAACACCGTTCGGGCGATTTTTAAAAAGAAAAGCTGCAGGAAGGAGCGAGATCGTAGCGTAGACTACAACTAGAGAGGATTTATTATTTTTTTTAGTTTATTTCGTTGTGTGCACACCGACTACACTACAACAAAGGTAAGTTACAAGATGTGTTGCTATATAGATTTAATTGCTGGTTTAAAAAGCAAAAGTGTATTAAAATTATTTTTTTTGGCCATCTTAAATATTTAATGTTTCTGAACTACAGACTTTACTGTGAGCAACATTGAAATCAACTGTAAATAAAAATGCATTTGTTTCATAAACATTGCTTTACTAAATGTATATTTCTTGTGTCGATGAAAATGTCGTTGCTTTCTCGACAAGTTATTATGGATGCTTACATTTTGTAGTAGGGTAGGCATCTTCAAACCCATGTTTCCTCGTACTTTAGTAGCATTTTTTTTAGCTTGTACTACCGCCTTCTTCGTAAAATCCTGTCTCCTGAAACTGAACAGAGTATGAATGCACTGCCAGTTACCAGGTTCCTGACGGGACCTGGGTAGGACAACGAGATTAGTAAATCCCAGACTGTTTTACTGGCCTTTCAGGGAAGCAGTATAGCATGTCTGTTTCCCCTTTCCCATTCCCTGTGTTGCTGGTTGCTGTTGAATTTCTGATATGTTGAATAATTTAATTTCTTCCTTTAATCAAGGAAAGAGCAATCTTAAGACTCAGTCCCAGTCTATTCATAAACATAGTGTTACAGGCAGCAGTTAAAACACTGCTCTATCAAGCTAATAATCCTGCACTTTTTTCAAGGAACATTATTGCTTTTGTTTGTAGAATCCTCATTTTGATTACTAGACATCAAAACTGTAAGAAACTTGAAGGCATTGATGCTTTTATATAGTTTGTGTCTGGTAAATATCGCATAATTGTGTTTTACTTGAAATCTGAAAGGTGATTTAAAGTAAAACAAATATATGTTGCAAGTATAAAGAAGTTAGATCTTCATTATTTTGTCAAGAAGTAGAAGATTTTAGAATTAGATGTTTTCTTCATCATATAAAATGTAGCTTCTAGACTAGAATTAGACTGTTAAAATGTTCTTTTTGGCAGACTTTTCAGTTAACTGTCATGTGTCTTTCTTCTGTTGTGTGGTTTTACACTGTCAAGGCTCAAAACAGTAAAATCTCTGCATGTTCTTTTTCTTATGCTTCCTGTCAGGGACTGCCTACTACACTGACAATGAAACATTTGTTTTATAAGCATCATAAAAGACTACAGTTGATGCAGAATCCATGCCTTACTTGTCCATTACACACTGGATATGGCTTCCTAAGATAAGGGCAGATTTTTGCAGGCCTATGGTAAAGTGTGTGATTTCCTCATTGGCGTATATTATGTAGCATAGCTGTTAACATTGGCATTTCTTTTGTTATGTAAAGAGAAATATTCTGAATGTAAAATTTGCACACTGACTCTACTAGGGAAAGGCAGGGCCTGTGAACATATCACTGGCCATGTGAAGTTTACACTGTTTCATTATTATGTAGAACTGTGCATAGGGTTAGGTCGTTAGGATGTCTGAGGCCAGATGTACATTAATTTTGGCTTAATATGCTGTCCTCCAGTTTTTGGCTGTGTATTTATATCTCATTTGACCATTGGCTGAGGAAAATGAAGAAGTGATGGTTTGCTGTCCATTTTATGGTGCTGGATTTTAATAACTAACAAGGCCCTGGCTTACTGTATGAGGTGGGAAGGCGGACTAATACTGAAAACTATTTGAAAATTTGTTAGAATATGACCTGGTAGTTGAATATTACACACATAATATTTGCTAATAACTTGAGGATCTAGTCTTAAAACAGATTACTTGTGTCAATCATTTTTTCAAAGTCCTGTCAATTTCCAATAGACTTAGGCTTTCTGTCACAATTTAGAGATCTACAAGTTCAAAGTTTTCATCCATCCAAGCCAGTATCATCCCCATGTTTTCCTGTTCCTCTGTTACTTCACTTTACCCCGTGTGTTTTACTGATTATCTGAATACTTTCCCTTTTGCTTTTTGATTGTTTCAGGTAGTAATACATTTTGCCTGTATAACAGCAGTGTTAATTCAGCCCTCTGTAGCTTCCAGGCCACTACGTGTTTTACTTTGGAATTTAATCAATTTGACAGTTAAATCTTCCTTGAATCCTGACCATATCTCTCAACTGTCCAGATTTTTGCCTCATATTTTTTGTCTGTTCCTCATAACATTTGTGGTTTTCTGGCAAATATCTGGGATGATCTGAGGATTGAAGTCACTAAATAATGACATTTGAGTTTGACTTCAAATCATTCAGAAAATGTATGTTAACACAAACGCTGTTACTCTGTCAACTTTCTAAGTTTATAATAGCAATATTTAAAAATCTGTCCCTATTTTGGGGCCTTTGTCCCCCCCATTTTGTCAGGCTTTGTCTGTATGTACACCTTCATTGTTTGGAGGTTATGGGGGGATGATAAAAGGGGCTTAGCGTGTGATCACTGAAGGTGTTTGTACTCTCAGCCAGCCATACAGTGAACATTCAAAGATCATATCACAATTGTTTTATTTATTATTTTTTGTTAGCTTAGTTAGTTGGGGAGAGCAGGCAAGCATGTCAGCAGAGGAGTATGGCAAGCTGACAAGGAGCCAGTTGGCTGAAATGTGCCAGACTAAAGGACTTGTGTATGCTAACCTGACTAAAGCAGACATGATTGCAGCTTTAGGCACAGCTGCATCACAGAACAGCAACATCGAGGACAATCAGACTGGCTGTGGAGATGTAAAACTCTCAGAAAATGGACAGTTCAACCTTTCCACATGTCATGGGACTTAAAAATCCATCTGGAGCTATAGAGACTTGAGTTGGAGGCCAAGGGTTTGGAAATAGTGTGCGAGTGTGTGTGTATTTATTAATTTATTTATTCAAACTAACCTACAATATAGCCACTAGTCCGCATAAACCTGTTTGTGGTTTTTTTTTTTTTTTTGGTCTTCACCTGCTGTTTGCCCCCAGACCATTTCTGTTGACTCAATGCGGGCCTTGCAACTGAAAAGGTTGGACACCTCTGGTTTACATGCTAGGATATGTGTTTTGGCTTTATCAGGTTTTTAAGGAGATTCTCAGTGGACAGTTGGCACCATATGCTTTTTTTCTCTCTTCCTGTATTTGGACATCTCTTCTGTCCAGCTGCAGCATACATTATTACTTGATAGTATAGATGTCTATTTGGAGAAGTATGCATCCTGATTTGGAGCAAAATGGTGTGATTGGGCTAGGGGTTACCTTCCATTTTTTGTGGGGAAGTGTTTTAGATTTATGCTACAGATTTGAACTAATATTTTTTAGTGATTATCACTTTTACCTTCGTATCTCTTATGGTTCACCAAAGGAAATGCCGTGTGAATTTTTGAGAATATTTCAATTTTCTGTCTGAGGTAGGACTGGTGATTTTTCTGTGGTTCGGTAAAAAAAAAAAAAATATCACTGTTCACCAACTCTCCTAATCTGTTACTGCTAATCAGTTTTCTGTAGATAGACCATCCTTGGTCACTGTGGGGATTCCCTACTAATTTAACTTTCCACAAAAAAAAAAAAAAAAAAATGCTGTTCTGTTATGTTCTGGTCTGGAACTTGTGTGATTGGTAGTTGTCCTTTGAGTTCTATCTCAAATCTTAACTTGCTTGTTGGGCAAGACTAACTCTTCCGTGCTCTTATCTGCTTGTCAGACACTTTTTGCATTAACCCAGTCATGGATGTTTTTCGTGTTTCACTGTTGCAGTCATTACATTTGGGTAATCCTGCTGGCAGGTTGCCCTCAGCCGGCCTGAATTCCAAACTCTTGGGTCCTGTCTGTTGCGGTCGCCCCTTCCCTGACGTCAGGTCGTCAGGGGTATAAGAGAAGCAGCAGACGCCATTTTCTTCAGTCTTTCTTGCCATGCAGTGCCCTAAGCAGAAACAGTTGGTAAGTGCCGGTCAGCATTTTCATGTTTGAGTTTCAGATCCGAAGTCTTCAATAAAGCCAAGTACCCCGTTGGGGAAACTTTTATTTTGCTCCAGACAGATGTCAGAAAGTTAATTGTATTTCTTGTGGAAAGCAAATGCCTCTAAGGATTTTCATTCTTACTGTATTCCTTACCTAGGTCCTGATCACAACGTTACTGGTTGTCTGTTTTGTGCTAGATTTAATCAGTGCACTATTAAGCGTCTGTATGGTTTTGCTTTAAACATTTTTGGCCGCCAGTTTAATTATCCTGAAATGTTGGATAGCCATCCAACTACCAGAGTTTACAAAAAACGCAGAGAGGATAGAGAAAAACAGAGGCCCAAAACTGAAGCTTCTCCTAAGCCAGCCACCAGTTCTCATTGAGGTGCTTTCGCAGCCCCGGACTCCCACTTCTTTGGAGTCGCAGGCTGCAACGGACTCCCACATGGAGTCGGCCATGCCACTGGATACTCAAGGTATTGGAGCCTCAGATGCTAATCCCTCAGATGGGTCCAAAGCCGCTGCGCAGGTACCGGCTTCTGAGGGTGTATTCAGACCTAAACATCTTTACATTAAAACGACTTCAGCTTCAAAGGCAAAGACTAAAAGCGCCTTCTAAAGAAAGGAAACAAGCTCAAGAGCCACGTGAACAGGCCTCTCTGCCCAAAAAAACAGATGCTCAAAATGGCCGCAAACTTGATTACTTTGATCAGGGGTTCCCATCCCCCTCCTGATAAGAGGGTTCCCATCCCCCTCCTGATAAGAGGCGTAGGCAAGACACTGACTATGAATCTTCGGATCAGGTTTCTATTTCTTCAGAGTCCTCTTCTGATCAGGAATATTCTCTTCCCCACCTATGAGGATTCTGATGCTGAAGAATCTATACTTTCAGCATTTCCTCCTGAGGACTATTCCTTTGGGGAAACCTTGCACACCATGAGGTAACATTTCTGCTGGGAGAGCCAAGATTTTTCAGAATCTAAAGAGGCTCAGGGATTTTCTTTTACTACCTCACCACAGGACTCTAGCCATTCCACCTGTTAGACATTGTAGATGTCTTTTCGGAGTCTAGTGTGACCACTGACTCCTTACCCCCAGCTCCTGTTAAGTCTGACAGTTATTATGGGGTTCCTGACTCTCAAATTCCTTTTTAGAAACCCTGCTGCTGACCCAGAAACTATTTCACAGGGTCCAAAGGGAGTTGAGGCTTCCATTGCAAAAAAAAAAAAAAAAAAAAAAAACCAATCCCCTCTAACCGAGATTCAACGACACCGGATAGATGGGGAAAAAGGTTTACACATCTGCAATTTTGGCTAATAAGGGCCTTAAACTGTCAGTTTCATATGCTTAAGTATCAGCAACATGTCATGGGATTGCTTAAACAGAAAATGTTGTTAAATTCTGAATGTGCAGAAAACCAGGAAATGCAGGATTTATTCTATGCAGCAGAACAACTTGGAAAACATACTTTGCAATGTGGATGTTCATCATGTTACCCTGCTGCAGTCATCACACTTGGGTTATCCTGTCGTCCTTCCGTCCCGCAGTCGGACGGATTTCCAAAATCTTGGTCCGACGTCTGTTGCTGTCTCCTCATCCCTGACGTCAGTGCGCCAGGGGTATATATACTGCAACCGACGCCATTTTCTTCAGTCTTTCATGTCGCGCGGTGCCCGAAGCAGAAGCAGTTCGCAAGTGCCTGTCGGCCGACTCCTGAGATTTTCGAATTCGAATTTCAGACCGAAATCTTCTATAAAGCTAAGTACTCCGTTGGGGAAACTTTGCTTGCCTCAGACCGATGTCAGAAAAAGTTAACAATTGTATTTCTTGTGGGAAGCAAATACCTCATAAGGATTTTCATTTTTATTTCATACCTTGCCTAGGCCCTGATCACGACGTCACTTGTTGTTTTTGTGCTAGATTTAATAAACTTACTATTAAAAGACCATTTGACTTCACACGACACTTTTTGGCAGAAAATTTAATTATAACATGCCATCGGAGCTACTGGCGTGCACAAAAAGCGCAGGGATAAGGATAGACAGCCCAGGCCTAAGCCCGATTCAGAGGCCTCGGTTGATCCGGTCTCTGGTTATCACTGAGGCTCAGACGCAGTCTCTGACTACAGCAGTTCAGGAACCCGAGACTGCTATGGATATTTTGATGGAATGTACTAGGCTGACGCAGCCTTTTACTTCAGGCCCTTCCGACAATATACCTTCCGACAATATACCTTCCAAGGACGTTGGTTCTTCTGAAACGCCATCGCTTTCTGAAGGCGTTTTCAGACACTTAGTCAAAACGTTTTCCAAATTGAAGACTCCTAAAACGAAAAAGGCTTCACTTCAGTCTCCTGTTCAAGGCCCTATGCCTAAGAAACAGATGCTCAAGATGGCTGAAGATTTGATTACTCTTATCAGGGGTTCTCAACCTCCTCCTGACAAAGGGCCTAGACAAGAGGAAGAATCTGCTTCCTCTGAACAACTGTCTATTTCTTCGGACTACTCTGAGGACCAAGACTATTCCTTCTCTCCTTCTGAAAATTCTGATGCTGAGGACTCTATTCCCTCAGCTTCCCCTCCAGAAGATTACTCTTGGGGAAACGTTGCACACTGAGGGAACATTTTCACTGGGAAGGTCAGGATTACTCTGATTCCAAGAAAAGGCTCAGTTTCTTTTACTCCCCCTACACAGACCTCTAGCTATTCCTCCTGTTTTGGACATTGTGGATGATGTCTATTTAGAATCCAGTTTCAACCCTGACTCTCTGCCTCCTGCCCCGGCCAAGCCTGACAGATACTAGAGTACCTGATTCCCACAAATTTCTTTTCAAAAGCCCAGTAGCTGACCCAGAGACAGTCTCCCAGGGTCCCAGGGGGGCTAAGGCTTCCATGTCTAAAAAATCCAGTACCTTCTGAAAGGGATTCAAGAGCACTAGTTAGATGGGGGAAAAAGGTTTACACCTCAGCCACTTTAGCTATGAGAGCTCTAAACTGTCAATTTCATATGCTTAAGTATCAGCAATTTCTGATCTCTCAGTTAAAACAAAAGATAACCACCCTCCCTCAACAACCTGAATTGAAAGTAGTACAGGATTTGTTGCACACCACCGAACAGGTGGGCAAACATACCTTACAATGTGGGTTTGATTCTTTGGGAGGCCTCCTGCAGAGCAGCTGTCACTGGATCAGTTATACGTAGGCATGCCTAGTTAAATGAACAAACTCTGCCTGATCAATTTAAAGCAAAATTACTAGATGCTCCCTTACAGCAAGATGTTCTTTTTGGTGTTAAAGCAGAAGAGGTGTTAAAGAAAATGGAAGATAAGGCAAAATCAATGCAGACACAAGATTTCCTTCAGGTACAACCCTCTCGCTTCAGCAGAAACTGGCGAACAAAAAAATTGGTCCTTTCCAGCCACTGACAGGCCTCAGAGGGGTAAATACAGGTGCCCAAGGGGAAGAGGACAACCACAAGCTCAGTATAAATCTCGCCAATGGGGCACTCCAACCCAGAAGGGGAGGAGAAGACAGGTCTCAACCCACCAGAAGGCAAACTCAATGACTTGCACCTCAGCTGGCCAAACAAAGCTCTTTTGTCAGCCCTCCTAGGGGGAAAACTAGCACTATTTGCAGACAACTGGCACATGGTCCCAAAGGACAAATGGGTCCTAGACATAATTTTACGAGGATACAGTTTCCACTTTCACACCTTGCCAATAAAGAGGAATGCCAAACCTGCCACAAAATCAAAGGACAGAGGCTCAAAAACAAATTACAGCTCACATGGCCATGAGAGCCATTCAGAGGGTGCCAACTCAAGAGCAAGGTGAAGGATTTTACTCAAGACTCTTCTAGTACCCAGAAAAAAAAATGCTTGGAGACCAATTCTGGACCTTTCTATTCTAAACACAAGTTCCCAAATTCAAGATGCTAACACTACAGCAGCTACTTCCCATGTTGGGCAAGGAAGCATGGCTGGTAACATTGGACCTCAAGGAGGCATACCTGCATGTCCCTGTCAGACAAAGTTGCAGAAGATACCTCCATTTCATTGCAGGTTCAACCCATTATCAATTCTCTGCACTGCCCTTTGGCTTATCTACTGCGCCCAGAGTATTCACAAAAATGCTTGGCACCAGTAATTGCATACTGCAGACAAAGAGGAATTCAAATATATCCATACCTGGATGACTGCCTCATCCAAGCAGAAAGAAAAGACATTCCCTTACAACATCTGGCTTTTGTGAAGCATCTATTAAATTGTCTGGGGTACCCAATAAACGAAAAGTCAAAACTAGTACCCTCACAAAAAATGACATTCCTGGGTGCCAGCTTGGACACAATGGCCTAGAAGGCTTATCTTACACCAGACAAGCCATTACAACTGACTCAGTATTTCAAGACAATGGCAACAAAGACCCAGTTAACTGCAAGAAAAATTCTACAGGCTTTGGGCTTCATGGCATCTTGCATTCTGATAATACCATTTGCAAAACTGCATATGAGGAAATTACAATGGTACCTAAAAAGCGTATGGTCTCAACACAGCAACAGCTTGGACACCGTGATCTCATTCCCTGCCTTCAACAGGAATTTCTATGGTGGGCACAGGCTTGTCACCTCAACAAGGGTCAGCCTTTCACCTTGCCCCCACCCAGGCAAACTATCGCAACAGATGCGTCAGACTATGCCTGGGGGACGCACATCACAGGACAATGCATTCAAGGCCTATGGACTGCAGAACAAAGAAAACTGCACATAAACCAAAAAGAGATGCTAGCTCTGACAGCTTTCAAGGATCTACTACAGCCTGGACAACTGGCAATAAAGACTGACAACACCACAGTAATGTAGTACATAAACAAACAAGGGGGGCACACATTCCTACCCTCTTTGCTGGCAAGCAATAATCTTATGGAACACAGCTCTGGCCTACCAAGTCCAGTTACAAGCTCACTTCCTGCCAGGACAGAAAAACACATTGGCAGACCACCTAAGCAGAAACATCAAAGACCCCCACGAGTGGAAGCTAGACCCACAAATATTTACAATGATAACTCCAAGATGGGGGCCTACCAAATATAGACCTGTTTTCCAGTCCAACTACCAGCTGACAAAATTTTGCACAAGGACATTCCACCATCAAGCTTGGAAAGTGGACGCTCTCTCCTTCAGTTTGAAAAACCTGACAGCATATGCCTTTCCTCCATTACCTCTTCTCACAAAGGTTCTTTTGAAGGTCAAAAAGGAGAAACCTCGAATGATTCTCATAGCCCCAGACTGGCCACACCAGCACTGGTACCCGCTATTGAAGAATATGGCTCACAGCCCACCTTGGATATTGCCTCAAATACCTCATTTGCTCAGGCATCAAGACGAGCAGATTCTACCCAGCCAGATCAAAACCTTAAACCTGGCTGCATGGCAAATCAATTAAGCAGCCAAACAGCCCCTCTTTCAAAAGCAGTACTGGATGTTATTCTAGAAGCCAGGAGGCCAAGCACCAGGAAGGCTTACTCGGACAAATGGAAAAGGTTTTCTGCTTGGAACCAAGCTAAAGGCCAAGACACAACTCAGCCTTATATGCCTCACATTATGCAGTATTTAGCTGAGATGTTGCATAAAGGACTTTCCCTAGTTAAAATCCATGCTTCAGCTATTTCAGCTCACTACGACATGAATCCACCTTTATTTTCAAACCCACTACTAAGGCAATTCCTCAGAGGGGCAAAAAACATTAGACCACCTAGAAGAGCTCCTACACCAACATGGGATCTCAATTTTGTTCTGGAAAAACTAACTACCTCCCTTAGAACCAGCTTTTTCTGCAGACCTTCAGTTCCTATCTTGGAAGACTGCCCTGCTCCTGACTAACTTCTGCTAGGTGAGTTTCAGAATTACAGGCACTTAAGGCAGTGGAACCTTTCCTCATTTTTCATCAAGACAGAGTTTCTCTACGAACTAATCCTACCTTCATTCCTAAGATGGTTTCCAGTGTAGCTTTAAATCAAACCATCCATCTACCCACTTTCTTCCCCAATCCACAGAACAAAGGTGAGACTCGTGCATTCCTTGGATATTCACAGGCAGCTTCGATATTACTTGGATAAAACTAAGGCCTTCAGAAACTGACCAGCTCTTTGTTTCCTATGCTACAGCATCTCAAAGGAGGGCCATATCCAAGCAAACCATTTCTAAATGGATAGGCCATTGTATACGATTCTGCTATACCCATCATGGGAAACCAGTTCCTCCAACCATTAGATCCCACTCTACCAGGGCAACGGCTACCTCTGCAGCATTTCTCAGGGGGTTCCTACCAAGGAAATTTTAGAAGCTGCAGCTTTGAGTTCTGTACACACCTTCACCAAAAACCATCACTTACCTCTTTTATTCCAAGTCCAGGGCAGGCTTCGCCACTGCAGTTCTGCATGTCTTCATTGCCTCCTCTAACCCTCTATAATGCCTCCACCCTACCTTAGCTTTGGGACTCAACCCAAGTGTGATGACTGCAGCAGGGTAACACGATGAACATAATACAGTTTTGTACCTACCATAAATGTAGATGTTAGAGTGTTTACCCTACTGCAGTCCAGGTTACCCTCCCTCCTACCCCTCTGATCTACTGGCTAAATTTTTGCTATGCCTTACTGATGTATTTGCTTACAGCTGAAGGAGTTTTGTATTTGTACAGTGTTTTCACCTTTTGGTACTAATTTGGAGCACCTTTTTGGGGGCACCTGACATCTGGGGCAAGAAACTGAAGAAAATGGCGTCGGTTGCAGTATATATACCCCTGGCGCACTGAAGTCAGGGATGAGGCGACAACCGACGTCGGACCAAGACTTTGGAAATCCGTCCGACTGTGGGACCGCCTGACAACAGGATAACCCAAGTGTGCAGCAGGGTGAACACTCTAACGTTAATCTACATTTATGGTAGGTACAAAACTGTACTTTTTGATTCTTTGGAGGGCTCCTGCAGGGCCGCAGTTACTGGTTCTGTAATTAGGAGGCATGCTTGGTTAAAGGAACAAAATCTGCGTGATCATGTTAAAGTAAAATTAATAGATGCACCTTTACAGCATGATACTTTGTTTGGTGTTGAGGCAAAAGAGGTGTTAAAGAAAACTGAGGACAAGATTAAATCTATGCAAACTGTCATTTTTTTTACTAGTACAGCCACCTAGGTTTAGTAGACACTGGCCTACAAATAATTGGTCCTTTCCTGTGTCAGACCTCAAAGGGGCAGATCCAGACACCCTAGGGGCAGATCCCAGGTGCAAGGTTCTTATAGGCTCAAGCAATGTGGGGGGCTTCTACCTCCAACGCTGGAGAAGATAGATCACAAACATATAGAAAATAGTCCCAATGACTTCCCTCTGCCTGCATCAACCACTTACCTTCTGGAGCACCCTTAGGGGGAAAATTAGCACTTTTTGCTCAAAATTGGCACATCATAACCCAGGAAAAGTGGGTTCTAAATAGTGTCACAAGGCTTACAAGTTCCATTTCCATACTCTGTCAAAGACAAATGGCTGGCCAGATCTGCCAAAAAATCAATGGGCAGAGACACAAAAAACAAGTCTCATCCTTCATGGACATGGGGGCCATTCAACAAGTACCAGAGCAAGAGCAGGGACAAGGATTTTACTGTACTGTTCTTGGTACCCAGAAAGGACAAGGTCTGGAGGCCGATACTGGACCTATCTATTCTGAACACTTTCCTGGATATTCAGAAATTCAAAATGTTGACTTTGCAGCAGCTTCTGCCCATGCTGTGCAAGAATGCTTGGCTTGTGACTTTAGACCCAAGAGGCATACCTGCATGTTCCAATCAGACAATCATGCAGAAGATACCCAAGATTCAAGGCTGGTTCAATGCATTACCAGTTCTCTGCACTGCCCTTTATCTTGTCTACTGCACTCGGTCTTTGCAAAGTGGCTGGCACCAGTAATTGCATTCTGCAGACAGAAGAATACAAATATATCCTTACTTGGATGACTGTCCTTGTTCTCTGCTTGAATGAGACATTCTTCATCTGGCGTTTGTGAAAAGACTTCTAACATGCCTAGGGTACACAGTCAACAAAAAGAAATCAAAACTAGTACCCTCACAAGAGATAATATTCCTGGGTGCAAGCTGGAATACAACTTCCCAGATGGCTTATCTCATGCCAGCCAAACAAAGGCAACTGACTACCTATTTCAAAATGTTGGCAACAAAGGTCCAGTTATCTGCAAGAAAAATTCTGCAGGCTTTGGGCTTCATGGCATCCTGCATCCTACTAATTCCATACGCAAGACTGCAAATGAGGACACTTCAGTGGTACCTAAAAAGTGTTTGGACTCAACATTGCCACAGCCTGGAAACTGTCATTACACATTCCCTGCCTGCAACAGGAGTTTCGATGGTGGGCAAAGCCTTGTCACCAGAACAAGGGACAGCCATTCACATTACCTCCAGGCAGACACGAGCAACGGATGCATCAGACTATGCCTGGGGAGCCCACATGGCAGGGAAGATGCATTCAGGGCACATGGTCCTCAAACCAAATGCATCTACATATCAAAGATGTTAGCTGTTAAATACACTAACAGCCTTCAAGGACCTACTTCAACCAAAACTACTGATAGACGGACCCCACCACGGTCATGTGGTATATAAACCAGCAGGGGGCACACATTCTTACCTCCTTTGCAGACTAGCCATGACCTTGTGGGACACAGCTTTGACTTACTGAGTACATCTGCAGGCACAATTCCTGCCAGGAAAGGAAAATACTCTGGCAGACTAAGCAGAAACCTCCTGGATCCCCATGAGTGGAAGCTGGATCCACAAGTCTTCAGCATAAGGAAATGTGGATGCCCGGACATAGATCCATTTGCCTCCCCTCTCAATTACCAACTAAAAAGATTCTGCACAAGGACTTATCACAGACAAGCATGGAAAGTGATCGCCCTATCAGTATATGCCTTTCCTCCACTGTCTCCTACCCAAGGTGCTCCTAAAGGTCAGACAGGAGAAGCCAAAGATGATGCTGATTGCCTCAGACTGGCCACGCCAGTACTGGTATCCAATATAAAGGAACTTATCTCTATACCCATAAATAAAGTACTGCTGGGTGAGCTTCTGCCTCTGTGAATTTAGTTATCTCTATACCCAGCTTGGACCTTACCTCAAATACCTAAGACTACTGTCCCAGCAAAACAATCAGATCATGCACAGCCAACTCAGGACATTAAACTTGGCAGCATGGCAGATAGTCATACAAAAGCACCACTCAGTAAAGCTGTGATGGATGTCATTCTGGAAGCCAGGCCTAGTACTAGAAAAAATGGAAGATTCTGTGCCTGGAACCAGGCACAATGAACTGATCCAGCAGTACCAAATATTCCTCAGATTTTGCAATACTTAACTGAGATGCTGGACAAAGGCCTCATCAATTAAAATTCATGCCTCTGCCATTTCGGCTCATTAAAATACAAAGCCGCCACTTTTTTCTCACCTTTTAAGGCAGTACCTCAGAGGATCCAAAAATTTAAGGCCCCCAAGGAGACTACTAATATCTGCATGGGACCTCAACTATGTCTTGGAAAAGCTCACACTGCCTCCTTTTGAGCCAGCTGCAACTGCTGATATGAAGTTTTTATCTTGGAAAACAGCTCTGCTCTTAGCAATTACTTCTGCAAGATGAGTTTGAGCTACAGGCGCTCATGGCTGTGGAACCTTTTTTCATTTTTTATCCAGGCGTGGTCTTTCTGAGGAGAAACCCAACATTTATGCCTAAAGGTAGTGGCCAGTGTGGCGCTTAACCAAGCCATCCATCTGACAACCTTTTACCCAAATCCACAGAACAAGGGGGAGAATTCTGCATTCTGTGGACGTACATGGACAGCTTAGATTCTAGTTGGACAGAACCAAAGCATTCAGGAAGACGTAGCATTTACTAGTGGCATATGCTGCAGGATCACAAGAGCAGTTACTAGTGGCATATGCTGCAGGATCACAAGGGAAGTGTAAGTGGTTAGGCCACTGCATTCATTTCCATCACTTAACCATGGCAAGCCAGTGCCTAAGGACGTTAGGCCACATTCCATTAGAGCTGCTGCCACCTCAGCAGCCTTTCTCAGGGGTGTACCAGCCAGAGACATTTTGGAGGCAGTTACTTGGAGTTCAGTGCGCACCTTCACAAAGCATTATCATCTGCCACTCTACTCTAAATCCAGGGCAGGTTTTGCCACCGCAGTCCTGCAGGGCCTTATAGCCGCTCCTACTCTAGTCTTGTTCCAGCCTCCCAACCATAGCTTTGGCACTATACCCAAATGTAATGACTGCAACAGTGAAACACCAAGCGCATAGTTGTGTAAACTTACCATAAATGTAGTTCAACTGTGTTCACTGTTGCAGTTCAGGTTACCCACCTTTCCCCTTTTTCTCTTCTGGATCTGTTCTCTCCTATTCTGTTATATACTACCTATGTGGTGTATTTGCTTATAGATGAAGGTAAAATTTATTTTGGTGTATTTCTGAATATATATATAAAAAGTTTGGCTACCCTTTTAGGGGGCACCTGACATCTGGGGCAAGAAAAAGTGAAGAAAATGGCATTGGCTGCTTTTATACCCCTGACGACTTGACGTCAGGGAAGGGGAGACAGCAACCGATGCAGGACCCAAGACTTTGGATATTCAGGCCGGCTGAGGGCAACCTGCCAGCAGGATTACCCAAATGTAATGTCTGCAACAGTGAATACACACTCTACATCTACATTTATGTTAAGTGTACACAACTGTAATTTCCCCTGTAGGCATTCCTTGTTTATGACTTTATGCAAAATGTTGTACTTTTCTAAAACTGTTAGTGGCTTGGGGCTGTTAGATTGTTTTTACTGAAAGCTTTTTTGTCCGGAGGGAAGGCGAGACTTTGCCAGGCTGCATCTGCTTGTTAACGTTTTTGTGGTAGAGACCGTTCTGGTTCTCAGTGGGATTCCCTTGTTAGTAATCTTTTTTAAGTTTTTTTTGTTCAAATTGGTTACTATTATCCCTACGTCACAAGATGGGTTGCCAACTGGCTCACTGACAGAACCCACACTAAAAGTTGCAGACTCCAAATCTGACCTCAAAGCAGTGACAAGTGGAGTACCACAGGGTTCCGTCCTGGGACTTCTCCTGTTTGGTATCTACGTCTCTGAAGTACAGGCTAACACAGACGGCCTCCGGCTAAAGAAGTTTGCAGATGACTGCAAGCTAGGAGCCATAGTGAAGTCCCCAAATGATGTGGACATCCTACAGAAGGGCCTCTGAGACAGATGCCTGGTGTCAGAACCATGGCCTCAAGCTCAATGCCAAAAAGTGCAGTGTCATCCCTTTTGGTAAACTCTGTACCCATGAACTACCACCTAGTCAGCAATCTACTTAACACCGAATGTGTGATAGAGACCTTGGGACCCAGGTGGACAGTAGTCTCTCCTTTGGTCACATCGACAATAGTCAGGAAGTTCTTCCACGTGGCACACCATCATAAAAGGGTTCTTATCCAGGAAAGAGGTCATTGTTCCCCTCTACTCGACACTCAGACCCATTGTAGAGTACAGCGCCTTTTTTGGAATGTACCTCAAGACATCTGCAGCAGCTGGAAAGGCCACAGAAGTACCTCGCAAAGAGAATTACTGGCCTCAAAAATGCCCTACACTGACCACCTCAAAAAAACTCCAGCTTTACTCTGTAGCATATCGCCTAATCCAAGGTGATCTCTGACTAACATATAAAGCTATGTCAGACCCAAAGCTGTTGGACATGCTACACCTAAAGAAGTCCCAATCCCTCCGAGCTACACTCTGTAGGAACCTAAACCTTGTCACCACAATAAACAGGACATGCTGGAGGGATAGATTCCTGTCCCAGAGACTTCCCATACTCTGGAACAGGCTACCCCATCTGTCAAGCAAAGTTCTTCATTAGCACTCTTGAAGAAAAATCTTGAGTGGATGGGAGATAGGAAATGCGCCCCAGGGATTAATTCTGTCTCTGCTAGACAGTGGCAGAGGAGAATAACTTTCTTGGGTGGCGTAAGCCAGGGAACCTTGTTGGCTAGGCTTACGTAGGCCCTTGGGCCAATAGCCTAGTACCTACCAATGAACCTTATGAACTAGGGGCTTGGCCCAGTGTGCTTGGTTGGCTATATTTGCTTGTCTGCCATTAGATCCCTGTTTTTACCTCCAAGATTAACTTTACAGTTGGTGATCATGATTCATTCCATGGCTTTGCTATCTACTTATCGGGCACTTTTTCTGATCCTGATGTGGACCTACCTGGTTGCTGGCAACTGGTTTCTTCCCTAACTGAGCAGCAGGAATAGAGGTGTCATCTGTTTGGGGATGAGGGGGTGTACAACAAACAGCTGGTTTGACTCCTCAGCCTTTGGATGACACTGCTGTGGTTCTCTGTTCCTCTGAATGCTTGTCACTTTTCTCTGTCCTTCTGGTTTTGCTTTTTTGGAGTCCACTAAGGACAGAGGCAGGTGTTCAGAACTTTTTTTGGGAAGGGGAAAACCACTTTTTCAGGCACTGGGGAAGGAAATGGGAGATGCTCTAAACCGCTTTGAGGAGTTTCATTTCTGGTGACTGGGCAGTCCTTCCAAGTCTCTCTAGGTAGTTCTGGGGGTTCCCCCAGGAGTAAATCGAAAGCCGAGCATTTGTCTCAAAGGTGTGAAGGAGAATTGGCTGAGCTTACAGAAGATTATTTAAGCATTTGGATTTTTATTGGGAGCAGAAATCATCCCAAAATACCAACTAAGAAACAGAGTATAAAGAATTGGTTCTAAACACTTGTTTATCTACCTGCTTAACTGAATAAACTACTGGAAACTTCAGCAATGTGTCTTTATTCATCCCACAGGGGGGTGTAAGAGTCTCCCAGATCTGCTAGCTAAATTTTATCTGGGATACTCCTTTATACTGTTAGACCTGCCACCCTCTGGGTCACAGTTGGGAGGGATGCCAGACTTCACTTGAGCTCTCTGTTAACTCTGTTTAAAGTACTAACTAAGGTGATTTGGTTACATGTTTCACCTGCCTTAAGTTATTCCTCTTGAGTTTCCGGCTTTTCAGCATTCTTTGCAGTCCGCATTAGCCAGCCAGCTTTCCCTACAAGATGACAAATGAACCTCAGGCGCACACTTTTTTTGTCCTGCTGGCTTCTGCTGATGTTAACATTTACTTGCTGGCATCCTGCACGTCTCTGAATTTTAGTATTTTGTGTCCTGAGTAACCAAAACATTCTACTTGTAGCACTGGTGCTGTTTCTAGAGCAGATGACATTGGGTTTATTGTTGACTAGAGTTGCTTGGGTACATTCAGAGTTTATCAGAGGATATCAAAACTGAGATCTTGAATGTTACCTGGAAAAGTAGGTGTTCTTTTGCCCTTCCTCTGTTGGGGGTTGTTAAAGGTGTGGTCTTGAAAAATGATGGAAACTTTTCTACATATCAGGAATCCAAATTAACATTTCAACAAGGCAAATAACATTTTAGAAAGTAATGGTGAAGTGTTTATAGAAGATGGTCCTTGCTGTGGGGAAGACAGTCGAGAAAGACCGTCCTCCCCTCATTTGTTATGCCATTCCCATCTTACCAGTCCTGTAAAGCGGTCTCAAAATAGAATCAGATGCTGTTTGGGGGGTGGGTGTTATAGAACCTCTCCTCATTTAACAGGGAAAGTTTTGTACAGGAATCTTGTGCCCATGAAAAAGGAACCTGGACACCAGTCCTATCTTTTTAAACCTTTAAACTAAAAAGCTTAGAGCTCACCCCAAAGACAAAGCTAAAACCACTAAGCAAGCAGCATCTTGGCAAAATCATTCCCTAGGGAAAAGAACCGGTTCTTGTAGCCCAGAAGTAGAATAAATCAATTTAGTGAAGAAGATGGCAATACATTTGAGAGCTTTTGCCCATAAGCAGTTGGACTGCATCAAAACTAAGATGCCATGACATTAAAATCAATGTTTGTAATAAAAAAAATCCCATGCAACAAACCGACCAGTAATAAACCAACAGTTACTGAATTAATTGAATTCAGTTAAATGCATCCTTAATGCAAGTCACTGGTCAAATTTTAAAAAGTAAACCAAAGCTAAAACATCTCCTGGCAATAATATAAAAATACTGTGCTAAAAATATTATTGATGGACTAAAATCACAAGCGGTGAAAAGTCTGAGTGTGGAAAGTGACCTTGTGTTAAAAAAAAAAAAAAAAAAAAAAAAAAATTGCTCTTATTCTGAAAGCTGGCTGCGGTCTCCCTTTGGTTAAACGACTGCATCGAGTTCTCTGCTCACTTACCTGCCAGTGAATGTCCTCGTATTCTCATGTTGCAGTAGTCATACTGGGGGATTCTCTGCCTCAGGCGACCTGAATGTCAGCTCCTATACAAAAGCTTTCAGCCTGGTTGCTTTAGGTGCACAGGATGTCATACATAGGGCCATAAGCCAGGGGCCTTAAATGTGACATCTGCACACAGACCTCACAACTTTTCTGCCACAGTTGAAAGTCAGCTCATTTGCTTGCTCTTGTCAATCAAGATGTCTAAAGCCAAGTACCCCCTTGGGGATTTCTTGCTTATTCTGTTGCTTGAAGCTTTATTGGCTGCCTTTCCTTTTAGCCGATGTCAACTAAGAAAGGAAAATGTCGATGTGGATGTCAAATTCTGCATAAAGGCACCCACGACTGTTGCGTCTTCTGTCTGGGCCTGGAACATGACCATACTTCCTGCTCCATCTTTTGTCCCTAAAACCCTGAGAACCTGCTTGGCTGCCTTTAACCTGTACTTAGAAAATCAATGGCTTAAAAAAAAAAACTAGCCCTTAGGATGGAGCTGACGTCAACTGATTCGATAGAACTGCCAAAGTAAAAGGCCCAAGTTTCATGGCCTATCTCCACTGTGTCATTGGACGCTCTGCCAACTGCTGATTATAGGAGGAACGCCTGCTAGATCTGTCCGCTTCTACGGCCTCTCTGGAGGTAGCCGTACTCGAAGCACTGGCTGTGGCACATCTGCGGAGGTATCTCACATCTGTTTCTCCCGATGTCAAGGGTATCTCACGAGTCCAAGGCTCCTTTAGAGGCAAAGACCCTTGAGCCTAGGTCTACCTTGTCTCCAAAACCTACTCCTAAAAGAAAACTAAGCATTTATCTAGCCTGCCTGATAGTCAACCTGACTGGCAGTCTCTACTCCATCCTTGATGCAGGCCTTCATGGGCCTTAGGCCTACACCGTCAGCCCCCTCCTTTACTTTGCTCAGTCCAAGCCGTACCTCTGCTGCCGCACTCCTTCCTACTTCCCAAGACGAAGATGCCCTGTCATCTGTCTTTGAGTAGTTAATGTCCTATCCTTCACAAGTAGCTTCACCCCTGGGATATTCTCCATGAAGATTCTGTTGAAAGAAACTCCCCTCCAGAAGACGCTACTTTTGGTGAAACAATCACCAGAATGAATACTTCAAATGTCAAACTCAAAGATGCTTAGAACTGCTGCAGGTTGAATCACCCTCCCCATCAGCCTTTCTCTGGTGATCCTTGCTTGCTTTAATGCTTTAGCTTCTTGCTCTAAGAACCCTGACTCAGTCACCAGCCCCAGAGACCAGACCATTTCTGCAAAGTCCCCGAGGACCAGAAATTCCTAGTTAAGCCCCCTTTGGCGGACCCTGCTGTCATAGCTGTGGCCCCAGATAAACAATCTAGGTTACTCCCTTCGTCCTTCATTACCTTCGCATAAAGACAGTAAAATTATGGATAGGCTGGATAAGAAAACAGACCCTCTACCCTGGCCTTCAGAGCTATTAAATTATCAACCCTCGTATTGTTAAATTTGCCTTGGACTTGGTATCCCAGGCTAATGCGCTTCCCAGCTCCCTGCCTGATTCCCCTAACAAAACTCTGTTAAGGACTACCTGTTCTAAGCCACCTCAGATGGTCCTTTCAGGACAGAAATGGCAATGCGTGACTGCCTTGCCCTATTTCCCATGTTTCCCATTGTGTACCCCTCTGGAAAGAAATCACGTCCGACAACTGGGTGCTGGCAGTAGTGGAAAATGGTCATTTCCTATCCTGGCAGGCTTTTCTTTCCCACCAGAAAATCAACTCCACCTAATTCCTCACATTATACAGTGCCTACGGGGCTCAAGGCACCATATATCCTGTCCCCATTAGGAGAAGAAAAAGGTTTCTACTCCAGACTTTTCCTAGTGCCAAAAAAGGATGGACCATGGAGACCTATCCTGGACTTATCCACCTTAAATCGTTAACTGAAAGTCCCCTCTTTAGACCCTGCTTCCACTAATTCTACCATGAGCTTTCATGGCCACTTTAGAGCTGTAGGAGGCTTACCACCACATCCCCATATACCCAAACCACAGAAAATACTTGCAGTTTGACACCTGCTCTCATTTTCAGTTTACTGCCTTACCCTTTGGTTTGTCCACTGCAGCGCTCCTGCTATAGTATTCTGCAGGATGAAGGGAATGCAGACCTATCCATGCCTGGACGATACCCTCATTCTAACAGAACAAGAGGAGACCCTCGGAAAGCATCTCCAGATGTTCTTCGTGTTTCACTGTTGCAGTCATTACATTTGGGTTATCTGCTTGCAGGTAGCCCTCAGTCGGCCTGATTATCAAAGTCTCGAGTCCTGCGTTGGTTGCTGTATCATCTTCCTTGACGTCAGGTAGTCTGGTATAAAGCATGCAGCAGACACAATTGCATCAGTCTGTCTTGCTGTGTGGTGACCGAAGCAGTTCGCAAGTGCCTGTCAGCCACCACCTGAAATTTTCGTTTTCGAGTTTCATAACTGAAGTCTTCAAAAAAGCAAAGTACCCCGTTGTGTTGTTTTTCGGCTTTTCCTGGTTAGGGGTTGCCACAGCGAACTCTGGTCCACTAATGATTGGCAGTAGATTTTTACGTGCTGGCTTGCCGGGCCTAACACACAACCTTCAATGTAGGAACGCCCATTCACGCATGTCACCACACAGAAGACGCTCTAACTGAGAATCGAACGGGCAACGTCTAACTGAGGCGACAACGCTACTGCAGCACCATCACCTCAGCAAAGCTAAGTACCCCGTTGGGGATCCTTTTTCTTGCTGTAAACCGATGTCAATAAAAGTTAACCATTAATTGTGGAAAGCAAATACCTCAAAGATTTTCATTCGTACTGCATTCCTTGCTTAGGCCCACACCACGACGTCCCTCGCTGTCAGTTCTGTGCCTTATTCAATCCTCTATTCGTCTGTACATTTTTGCATCCAACTATTTTGGTACTCATTTCAATTCAGAGATGGCTTCGGTAAGCCATCTGACTACCGATATTCCGAAAAAAAGACCGCATATGTCCAAAGCTGCCGACGACACTTCCGTGAAGTTGGTCGCCAGTTCGCCTGTACTCTGGTGCTTTCGCAGCCACTGATACCCGCTACTTCAGATTTGCAAGCCTCTACTGAGACCCATTCTGAGTCCGATATGCCACAAGATGCTTTGACTGGAACCTGCAGATGTCTCTACCTTGGATGGGTCCAGAGCCGCTGTGCAGCTACCTGCTTCTGAGGGTGTATTCAGGCCTACTGCATATCAAACAGATGCCATCTTCAAGGCCTAAAACTCTATGCCTAGAAAACAGACGCCCAGACCGCATGGTCAGGTCCCTATGCCTAAAAACAAATAATGGCTGAAGACCTTATTACTCTAATCGGGGGAAGCCACCCTTCTCCCTCTGAGGCTTAGAAAGGAATTTCCTTCTGGTCAGGATACTGAAATTTCTGTTTATTCTGATGACCAGGATTTGCCCTTGCCTACTTATGAGGATTCTGATGCAGAGGACTCCATTCCCTCTGCTTCCCCTCAAGAGGTTTTCTCTCTTGGTGAAACTTTGCTTACTCTTTGGGAGCATTTCTGATGGGAAAGCCAGGATTACTGTGACTCCAAAAAGAGGCATAGGGAATTCTTACTCCTACCTCAACACAGGCCTTTAGCTATCCCTCCTGTACTGGACATTATAGATGTTGCCTTAGAATCTAGCCTGGTCCCAGCCACTTTACCTTTGGCTCCTAGGAAACCTGACCGGTATTAGAGTACCTGACTCAAGTTCCTTTTTAAGAATCCTACTGTGGATCCAGAGACCATTTCACAGGGACCCAAAGGCATTAAGGCTACTACTGCCAAAAACCTACCCACTATGATAGAGATTCCTGGGCCCTGGACAGATGGGGTAAGAAGGTATACACTTCTGCTACTTTCGCCATTAGGGCCTTAAACTGCCAGTTTCATATGTTAAAGTATCAGCAGCATATTAGATTGCTTAAACAGAAAATGATGATTTCTGACTGTACTGAAAAGAAATTTACAGGATTTAATGCGTTCTGCTGAACAAGTTGGTAAACGTACTTTGCAGTGTGGTTTTGATTCCTTAGAGGCATCTCGCAGGGCTGCTGTAACTGGGTCTGTACTTAAGACATGCTTGGCTTAAGGAGCAGACTTTGCCAGATTAAGTTAAAGCACCAAGACCGCCTGTTTGGCAACAAAGCAGTAGTAGTACTTAAAAAGATGGAGGAGAAAGCTAAATCTATGCAAACTTAGATTTTCTGCAAGTACAGCCGCCCAGATTTAGTAGGCACTGGCCTTCTATGAATTGGTCTTTTCCAGGCCTTCAGTCCATACCCAGGCTTGAGTCTCAAGGTACTCACAGGCCTAAGCAGTGGGGGGCTCCCACTTCCAAAGCTGAAAGTAAGACACACCCCTATGGTAAACTGTCACAATGACTTTACCTTAAACCTTCCTAGCCCTGCTCAACTGATGGTTCCTTTAGGGGGAAAGATTGCCCTGCATGCAAAGAACTGGGAACTCATTACCCAAGACAAATGGGTTTTAAACAGTTTCCCAAGGATACAGATTCCACTTCCACTCTTGCCAGCCCCAAACGGTTGGCAAGACCTACCCTCAAATCAGTGGGCAGAGGCTCAAAAGCATGTTCTCTCTAAGTATCAGGGCTATTCAGCCTGTCCCAGTAGAGGAATGGGGGGCAAGGTTTTTACACGACTTTTCCTGGTACCCAGAAAAGACTATTCCTGGCATCCTATCCTGGACCGGTCTATCCTAAACAGCTTTTTGGTAATCCCAAAATTCAAAATGCTAACTGTCAGCTACTTCCCATGCTAGGCAAAAATGCCTGGTTGGCAACTTTGGATTTAAAGGAAGCTTACCTGCACATTCCAATAAGGGAATCTTGCAGAAAATAACTACGCTTCAGAGCAGGCTACATGCACTATCCGATGTTAATCGTGTTACCCTGTTGCAGTCATCACACTTGGGTTATCCTGTCGTCAGGCAGTCCCGCAGTCGGCCAGAATTCCAAAGTCTTGGTCTGGCGTCTGTTGCTGTCACCTCTTCCCTGACGTCAGTGCGCCAGGGGTGTATATATAATGCAACCAACGCCATTTTCTTCAGTCTTTCTTGCCGCGTGGTGCCCGAAGCAGAAGCAGTTCGCAAGTGCCGGTCGGCAGACTCCTGAGATTTTCGAATTCGAATTTCAGACCGAAGTCTTCTATAAAGCTAAGTACCCCGTTAGGTAAACTTTTCTTGCCTCTGACCGATGTCAGAAAAAGTTAACAATTGTATTTCTTATGGGAAGCAAATACCTCATAAGGATTTTCATTCTTATTGCATACCTTGCCTAGGCCCAGACCACGACGTCACTATTTGTCTTTTTTCTGCTAGGTTTAATAAGCGTACTATTAAAAGGCGCTTTGATTTTGCACGACACTACGGTAGGAAAATTTAACTACACCATGCCGTCGGAGCAACAGACTACCGGCGTGCACAAAAAACGCAGTGATAAGGACAGACAGCCCAGACCTAAGCCAGATTCTGAGGCCTCTGCCAATCCGGTCCTCAGTGAAGCTCCGACACAGCCCCTGACTACTGCAGATCTGGAACCCGAGACCGCTACGGAAATTGACGGAATGTACCAGGCCTATGCAGCCTTTTACTTCAGGCCCTTCCGCCGACTTCGCTACAAAAGATGGTGCTACAGAAACGTCAGTTTCTGAAGGCGTTTTCAGACCGACACACCATTAAAACATTTTCTAAGTCGAAGACCCCTTCTAAATCGAAAAGGACTGCACTTCACTCTCCTGTTCAAGGCCCCATGCCTAAGAAACAGATGCTCAAAATGGCTGAAGATTTGATTTCTTTAATCAGGGGTTCCCAGCCCCCTCCTGACAAAAGGCCTAGACAAGAGGAAGATTATGCATCCTCCTGAGCAAATGTCCATTTCTTCAGACTCCTGAGGACCAAGACTACTCCTTCTCTCCTTATGAAGATTCTGATGCTGAGGACTCCATTCCCTCAGCTTCTCCTCCTGAAGACTACTCCTTTGGGGAAACTTTACACACTGAGGGAACATTGTCACTGGGAAGGTCAGGACTACTCTGACTCAAAGAAAAGGCTCAGTTGCTTTTACTCCCCCAACACAGACCACTTGCCACCCCGCCAGTTTTGGACATTGTGGATGATGTCTATTTAGAATCCAGTTTCAACCCAGACTCTCTACCTCCTCTTAAGCCTGACAGATACTATAGAGCGCCTGATTCCCACAAATTTCTTTACTAAAGCCCTGTAGCTGACCCAAAGACTATCTCACAGGGTCCCAAGGAGGCTAAGGCTTCTATGGCTAAAAACCCAGTACCTTCTGAGAGGGATTCCAGAGCACTAGACAGATTGGGGGGGGGGGGGTTTACACCTCAGCCACACTAGCTATGAGGGCACTGAATTGTCAGTTTCACATGCTTAAGTATCAGCAATTTCTAATCTCTCAGTTAAAGCAAAGAATAACCTCTCTCCCCCCAACAATCTGAATTGAAAGAAGTATAGGATCTGTTACACGCCACTGAGCAGGTGGACAAACATACCTTACAATGTGGGTTTGGTTTTTTGGAGGCCTCCTGCAGAACAGCTGTCACTTGGTCTGTTATACGTAGGCATGCTTGGTTAAAAACAAACTCTGCCTGATCATGTTAAAGCAAAACTACTGGATGCTCCCTTACAGCAGGATGTTCTTTTTGGAGTTAAAGCAGAAGAAGTTTTAAAGAAAATGGAAGATAAGGCAAAATCTATGCAGACAGTCAAAGATTTCCTACAAGTACAACCCCCTTGCTTCAGCAGAAACTGGCCAACAAAAAATTGGTCCTTTCCATCCACTGACAGACCACAGAGGGGTAAATACAGACGCCCAAGGGGCAGAGGACAACCACAAGCCCAGTATAAACCTCGCCAATGGGGCTCTACAACACAGAAGGGAGGAGAAGGCACGTCTCAAACCACCAGAAGGCAAACTCAATGACTTGCACTTCTTCCAGCCAAGCAATACTCTTGGTAGCCCCCTTGGGGGGAAAACTCGCAGTTTTTGCAGACAACTGGCACATTGTCACAAAGGACAAATGGGTCCTAGACAATTTTACGAGGATACAGATTCCACTTTCACACCTTGCCAATGAAAAGAGGAATGCCAAACATGCCACAATCAATGGGCAGAGGCACAAACAAATTACATCTCTCATGGACATGAGAGCCATTCAACTGGTACCTACTCGAGAGCAAGGCCAAGGATTTTACTAAAGACTCTTTCTAGTGCCCAGAAAGGACAATGCCTGGAGACCAATTCTGGACCTTTCAATTCTAAACACTTACAAGTACCCAAATTCAAGATGCTAATACTACAGCAGCTACTTCCCATGTTGGGCAAGGAAGCATGGCTTGTAACGTTGGACCTCAAGGAGGCACACCTGCATGTCCCTATCAAAGTTGCAGAAGATACCTCCGTTTCATTGCAGGTTCAACCCATTACCAATTCTCTGCACTGCCCTTTGGCTTATCTACTGCACCCAGAGTTTTCACAAAATGCCTGGCACCAGTAATTGCATACTGCAGACAAAGGAATTTAAATATATCCATACCTGGACTGCCTCATACAAACAGAAAGCAGATATTCTCTTACATCTGGCCTTTGCAAAGCATCTACTAAACTGCCTGGGGTACACAGTAAACGAAAAGCAGTCAAAACTAGTACCCTCTCAAAAAATGACATTCCTGGGTGCCAGCTTGAATACAACGGCCCAGAAGGCATATCTTACGCCAGACAAGCAACTACAACTGACTCAATATTTCAAGACAATGGCAACAAAGACCCAATTAACTGCAAGAAAAATTCTGCAGGCTTTGGGCTTCATGGCATCTTGCATACCAATACTATTTGCAAAGCTGCATATGAGGAAATTACAGTGGTACCTAAAAAGCGTATGGTCTCAACACAGCCACAGCTTGGACACTATATCTCTCATTCCCTGCCTACAACAGGAATTTCTGTGGTGGTCACAGGCATGTCGCCTCAAGGGTCAGCCTTTCACCTTGCCCCCAGCCAGGCAAACTATCACAACAGACTCTTCAGACTATGCCTGGGGGGCACACATGGCAGGACAATGCATTCAAGGCCTATGGACTGCAGATAAAAGAAATTTGCACATAAATCAAAAAGAAATGCTAGCTGTACTGAAAGCTGACAGCCTTCAAGGATCTATTACATCCAGGACAACTTGCAGTAAAGACTGACAACACCACAGTAATGTGGTACATAAACAAGGGGGTACACATTCTTACCTCTATGCAGGCAAGCAATGACCTTATGGAACACAGCTCTGACATACCAAGTCCAGTTACAAGCTCAATTCCTGCCAGGACAGAAACAATTTGGCAGACTACTCAGCAGAAACATCAAGGATCCCCACGAGTGGAAATTAGATCCACAAATATTTGCAATGATAGCTCAAAAATGGGGCCTTCCAGACAGACCTGTTTGCCAGTCCTCAATACTATCAACTGACAAAATTTTGTACAAGGACATTTCACCATCAAGCTTGGAAAGTGGACTCTTTCAGTTGGAAAAACCTGACAGTATATGCCTTCCCCTCCATTGTGCCTCCTCACAAAGGTTTTTTTGAAAGTCAAAAAGGAGAGACCACGACTGATTCTCATAGCCCCAGACTGGCCACGCCAGCACTGGTATCCGCCATTGAAAAATATGGCCCACAGCCCACCATGGATATTGCCTCAAATCCCCCATTTCCTCACACAACAAAGCAATCAGATTCTTCACAGCCAGCTCAAAACTTTAAACCTGGCTGCATGGCAGATCATCTAAACATCCAACCAGCTCCCCTTTCACAAGCAGTTCTGGATGTTATTCTGGAAGCCAGGAGGCCAAGCACCAGGAAGGCTTATTCGGACAAATGGAAAAGGTTTTGTGCCTGGAACCAAGCTAAAGGCCAGGACACAATTCAGCCTCACATGCCTCACATTCTACAGTACTTAACTGAGATGTTGCACAAAGGACTTTCCTTTTCCCCAATTAAAATCCATGCTTCAACTATTTCAGCTCACTACAACATGGATCCACCTTTATTTTCGCATCCTCTTCTAAGGCAGTTCTTCAGAGGGGCAAAAAACATTATACCACCCAGGAGAGCTCCTACACCAACATGGGACCTCAATTTTGTTCTGGAAAAACTAACGCTACCTCCCTTCGAACCAGCTTTCAATGCAGATCTACAGTTCCTGTCATGGAAGACTGCCCTGCTCCTAGCAATAACTTCAGCTACAAGAGTCTCAGAGCTACAGGCACTAATGGCAGTGGAACCTTTCCTCATTTTTCATCAAGACAGAGTTTCTCTACAAACTAATCCTTCCTTTGTCCTAAGGTGGTTTCCATTGTAGCTTTAAATCAAACCATCCACTTACCCACCTTCTTCCCCAATCCACAGAACAAAGGTGAGAGACTCCTGCATTCCTTGGACATTCACAGGCAACTTCGTTACTATTTGGACAAAACTAAGGCTTTCAGAAAATCTGACCAGCTGTTTGTATCCTATGCTACAGCTTCTCAAGGGAAGGCCACATCAAAGCAAACCATTTCTAAATGGATAGGTCATTGCATACGTTTCTACTATACCCATGATGGGAAGCCAGTTCCTGCTACCATTAGATCCCATTCTACCAGGGCAACAGCTACCTCTACAGCCTTTCTCGGGGGTTCCAACCAAGGAAATTTTAGAAGCTGCAACTTGGAGTTCAGTACACACCTTTACCAAACACTATCACTTACCTCTTTACTCAAAGTCCAGGGCAGGCTTTGACACTGCAGTTCTGCAGGGCCTTATAGCCTCCACTAACCCTCTTTGATACTTCCCCCTACCTTAGCTTTGGGATTCTGCCCAAGTGTGATGACTGCAGCAGGGTAACACGATGAACATAGTACAGTTTTGTACCTACCATAAATGTAGATGTTAGTGTTCACCCTGCTGCAGTCCAGGTTACCCCCCCTCCATCCCCTCTAATCTACTGGCTAAATCTGTTCTATGCCTTACTGATGTATTTGCTTATAGCTGAAGGGATTTTGTTTGTGCAGTGGTTACTGCTTTTGGTACTAATTCCTGACAACCTTTTTGGGGGCACCTGACATCTGGAGCAAGAAAAACTGAAGAAAATGGTGTCTGTTGCATTATATATACCCCTGGCGCACTGACGTCAGGGAAGAGGTGACGGCAACAGACGCCGGACCAAGACTTTGGAATTCCGGCCGACTGCGGGACCGCCTGACGACAGGATAACCCAAGTGTGATGACTGCAGCAGGGTGAACACTCGAACATCTACATTTATGGTAGGTACAAATCTGTACTTTCTCTGCAGTGCCCTTTGGCTTATCTAGTGCGCCCAGGGTATTCACGAAGTGCCTAGCTCAAGTCATTGCATTCTGCAGGCAAAGAAATATTCAAGTATACCCATACCTGGACGATTGTCTAATTCAGGCAGAAAGCCAGGACTTACTATTGCATCAAAACACAAAATACACCAGCACAATTGTGCTGGTGTATTTTGTGTTTTTCTTTAGCTGGCTTCGTTTGGTGTTATATGCGTACTATTAAATCTGGCATTTGTAAAGAAACTGCTAATCTCACTGGGGTACACCATAAACGAAATCACACAGAGTACCTGAAAATTGTATTCCTGGAAGCGAGCTTGAATACTTCTTCCCAGATGGCCTACCTAACGCCAGAGAAGTGTATTTGACAGCCTACTTTAAAATTACAGGCCACAGACCCAGCTATATCTGCAAGGAAAATACTGCAAGCCCTGGGGTTCATGGTCTGTTGCATTCCACTAATTCCATATGCAAGACTGCATATCAGGAAACTACAATGGTATCTGAAAAGCCTATGGTGTCAACATTCTCAGGACCTGGAATCAATGATTCCCATCATTCCTTGTATAAAGACAGTTCATTTGGTAGGCAGAGGCCTACCACCACAACAAGGGACTGCCATTCACTATACCCTCTGCTGCCCAAACCCTAACAGACACATCAGACTATGCATGGGGGGCTCACTTGGCAGGGCAGTGCATTCAGGGCAAATAGAAACAGTCAAATGCACTTGCAATATCAATCAAAAATAAATGTTAGCTGTACAGAATTCTGTCAGCCTTCAAGGACCACATTCTTCCAGGACTATTAATGGTAGACTGACAACATCACTGTTATGTGGTACACAAGCAGGGGGGAACCCACTCGTACCCTCTCTGCAGACTAGCCATGGCTCTGTGGAACACAGCCTTGAGCTTCCATGTGCACCTACAAGCTCAATTTCTGCCATGCAAGCTAAATACACTGGCCGACCACCTAAGCAGAAATCTCATGGACTCACAAGTGGAAACTAGGACCAAAGATAATCAACAAATGGAGGAGCCCAGATATAGACCTGTTTGCCTTCCCTCAGAACTACCAGTTGGACAAATTCTGTACAAGGACTCCCCACAGACAAGCTTGGAAAGTAGATGTCCTGTCTTTCACCTGGAAAAAACTGTTTATGCCTTCCCCCTCTGCCCCTCCCCTCCAAAGTTCTACTAAAGATCAAACAGGACAAACCAAGGACAGTACTTTTTGCACCAGACTGGCCACGCTAACAGTGGTACCCCCTATTGTGCAGTATCACTGCTGGAACCATGGCATCTGCCTCGGACCCCTTCCCTGCTGTCCCAGCAGGACCCGATTCTGCACCCCCTAGCGTCAAACCCTGAACCTTGCAGCCTGGCTAATTACCTGAGCTATTCATTACCATCCCTCAGCAAGTGCTGGATGTCATTCTGGAAGCAAGGAGGTCTAGTACTAGAAAATCATGTGCTGAAAAGTGGAAGATAATTCCTGGAGCCAAACTCAGGGGGATGGGCATAATGGTGCCTAGTTTACTGCATATTCTTAAATCCTTAAGATTATTTGCAAGGTTCTTTCCTTCTATTAAAAATCATGCCTCTGCCATTTCAGCAGATAATAATACAGCGCCCACCCCTCTTCTCTCATCCACTGCTGAAACCATTCCTCAGTGGAGCCAAAATTTTAAGACCACCCAGGAGAGCCCCTACTCCTGCCTGGGACCTTAACTTTGTATTGGAAAAACTCATTCTATCTCCCTTTGAGCCAGCTGCAACTGCAGAGTTGAAATTCCTTTCTTGGAAATCTGCCTTCCTTCTAGCCATCACTTCAGCAAGAAGGGTGCCTGAATTACAGGCCCTTATGTGGAGCCTTCATCATTCATGCGGACAGGTTGCCCCTTGGGACCAATCTTTATGCCCAAGGTGGGATCCAGAGTGGCCCTTAATCAGTCCATTCATTTGCCAACCTTTTCTAATCTACAGAACAAAGGAGAACAAATACTGTACTCCTTGGATGTGCGCTGTCAACTTCAGTTTTACTTGGACAGGACTAAGCCTCTCAGGAAATCTGAGTAGCCGCTAGTTGCCTTTGCTGCAGGGCAGAAGGAAGGCCATTTCAAAGCAAGCCATTTCTATGTGGATAGGCCATTGCATTCATTTCTGCTATAAGCACCAGTAAAACCTACCCCACAAGGGGAGTAAGACCCCATTCCACCAGGGCTGCATCTACTTCTGCAGCCATTCTCAGAGGTGTTCCTACCATGGACATCCTAGAAGCTGCTACCTGGAGTTCGGTACATACCTTCACCAAGCATTACCACTTGAACAATTATTTCTAAAATCAGAGCTGGTTTTGCAACTGCAGTCTTGCAGGGCTTAATAGCTGCTCCTAATGCTCTCTAATTGCCTCCTCCCTTCCTTAGCTTTGGGAATCGACCCAGATGTAATGACTGCAACAGTGAAACACTAAGAATACAGTACGGTTGTGTACACTTACCAAATGTAGATGTTAGTGTTCACTGTTGAATATGTTGAATTTTAAGCTAGCATGTTTGAACAAGTCTGTAAAAGAATTTCTGTATTTGCTATAGCTATATCTAGCATGATTTAACAAGTCTGTTTATTTTCTCAAATATTTTACTATATGAAACACTTTGCTAATGTATCTGTTGGAGCTTTTCTTCCTGAGCCTCCGCTGAAAATGGGCATGTATCCAGTCGGACTATCCCGGTCAACAAATGTAAAATAAAAATAATAAAAAAAGTCCTGGTTACCTTCCCTCCAGCCCCCTAACTTGTATTACTATACCTCTTTTCTTGTTTATGATGCTTAAACTTCCTGGTGTATTTGCTTTTTGGTGGTGTAACCTTGTATATAATTGCTTCCCATTATGGGAGGCACCTGACAGTCTGGGGCAAGAAAAACTGATGTGATGGCGTCGGCTGTATGCTTTATACCCCTGACTACCTGACGTCATGGAAGATGCGACAACCAACGCAGGACCCAAGACTGATCAGGCAAACTGAGCTACCTGCAAGCAGATAATCCAAATGTAATGACTGCAACAGTGACTACAATAACGTCTACATTTATGGTAAGTATACACAAATGTACTTTCACCATGTCCCTGCTTCAGGGACTAGGTTTCACTCTGAACATCCCAAAATCATCCCTACCCCCAGAACAAGACAAGGTCTTCCTAGGGTGCAGGATTTTGACAGATCTAATGAAGGCATTTTTACCCAGTTATCTTCCTGACAAGTCATTTGCAGAACCTTCTACACACAGACCAGCTGTCAGCAAGACAGATGTTCTTCGTGTTTCACTGTTGCAGTCATTACATTTGGGTTATCCTGCTGGCAGTTTGCCTTCAGTCTGCCTGAATTCCAAAGTCTTGGGTCCTGCGGTTGCCATCACCTCTTCCCTGACATCAGGTCATCAGGGGTATAAAAGGTGCAGCCGACGCCATTTTATCCAGTCTTTCTTGCCACACGGTGCCCGAAGCAGAAGCAGTTGGCAAGTGCTGGTCGGCCGACTCCTGAGATTTTCGTGTTCGTGTTTCAGATCCGAAGTCTTAAAAGCTAAGTACCCTGTTGGGGAAACTTTTTTTCTTGCTCCAGACTGATGTCAGAAAAAGTGAATAACTGTCTTGTGGGAAGCAAATACCTCATAAGGACTTTCATTCTTACTGTATTCCTTGCCTAGGCCCTGACTATGACGTTGCTAGTTGTCTTTTGTGCTAGATTTAACGAACACACTAAGCGTTTGTACGATTTTGCATTAAGCTATTTTGGGTGAAGATTTAATTATACAATGTCGGATAGCCATCCGACTACCGGAGTTCACAAAAAACGCAAAGAAGAAAAGGACAGGCAACAGAGGTCCAAATCCGACGAAGCTTCTAAGCAAGTCGCCTGTTCTCAGTGAGGTGCTTTCGCAGCCCCTAACCCCCGCTACTTTAGTCGCAAGCCGCTACAGACTCCCACGTGGAGTCGGCCTGGCTGCAGGAAACTTGAGGTATTGGAGCCTCTGAGACTATTCCCTCAGATGAGTCCGGAGCTGATGAGCAGGCATTGGCTTCTGAGGGTGTATTCAGACCTAAACAGTTATATGTTAAACCGACTTCAAAGATCAAGACAACTTTAAAGGCAAAGAAACAAGTTCTCCAGTCACAAGGACAGGCCTCCATGCCCAATAAACAGATGCTCAAAGTGGCCGAAGACAGAATCAGTTCCTTAAGTTTCTCCTCCTGAGGTCTACTCTTTTGGGGAAACCTTGCATACCATGATGGAGCACTTCCACTGGGAGAGCCAAGATATTTCAGAATCTAAGAAAAGGCTCCGACTTCCTTTTACTACCTCAACACAGGCCTCTAGCTATTCCACCTGTGTAGGACATTGTAGATGTGTTCTGAGTCTAGTCTGACCCCTGACTCTAAACCTCCAGCTCCTGTTAAGACAGATACTACAGGGTCCCTGATTCTCAAATTCCTTTTCAAAAACCCTTCTGCAGACCCAGAAACTATTTCTCAGGGTCCAAAGGGGGTCAAGGCTTCTGCAAAAAATCTTGCCCCCTGTGACAGTGATTCCAGGGCTCTGGGTAGATGGGGGGGGGGGATTTACACCTACTAATTTGGCTATAAGGGCCTTAAATAGCCAGTTTCATATGCTCAAATATCAGCAATATATCATGACACTGCTTAAACAAAATGATGGCAAATTCTGAATGTGCAGAAAATGAAATGCAAGATTTATTGCATGCAGCTGAACAAGTTGGAAAGCATACTTTGCAGTGTGGGTTTGATTCTCTGGAGGCCTCCTGCAGGGCCTCTGTTACAAGTTTTGTCATTAGGAGGCATCCTTGGTTAAAGGAACAGTCTGCCTGACCATGTTAAAGCAAAATTATTAGATGCTCCTTTACAACATACCTTTTTTGGTGTTAAGGCAGAAGAGGTGTTAAAGAAATTGGAAGACGAAGCTAAATCTATGCAAACTGTCAAGGATTTCTTACATGTACAGCCACCTAGATTTAGCAGACACTGGCGTACAAAGAATTGGTCTTTTCCAGTCTCAGACCTCAAAGGGGCAGATCCAGACGCCCTAGAGGCAGATCACAGCCGCAAGGATCCTACAGGTCTAAGCAGTGGAGTGCTTCTACCTCCAAAGGTGGAGAGGACAAATCACAATCGTACAGGAAACTCCCAATGACTTCCCCCTGCCTGCGCCAAGCACTTAACTTCTGGCAGCACACTTAGGGGGAAAACTAGCACTTCTTTCTCAAAATTGGCACATTATAACCTAGGACAAATGGGTTCTAGACAGTGTCACAAGGTGGCCAGACCTGCCAAAAAATCAATGGGCAGAGGCTCAAAAACAAGTCGCAGCTCTCATGGACATGAGGGCTATTGAAAAAGTACCACAGCAAGAGCAGGGACAAGGATTTTACTCAACTGTTCTTGGTACCCAGAAAAGACAAAACGTGGAGACCAATACTGGTCCTATCTATTCTAAACTCTTTTTCCTGTATATTCCAAAAGTCAAGATATTGACCTTACAGCAGCTTCTACCCATGTTGGGCAGCAAGGCTTGGCTTGTGACTTTAGACCTAAAAGAGGCATACCTGCATGTTCCAATCAGACAATCATGCAGAAGATACCTCAGATTCAAGGCTGGCTCAAAGCATTACCAATTCTCTGCACTGTTTGGCTTGTGTACTGTGCCTAGAGTCTTCACAAAGTGCTTGGCACCAGTAATTGTTTACTGCAGACAGAGGAATACAAATATATCCTTACTTGGACGACTGCCTCATACAAGCAGAGAACAAGGACATTCTACTACAGCATCTGACTTTTGTGATATGACTCTTAACAGGCCTAGGGTACACAGTCGAAAAGAAATCAAAACTAGTACCCTCTCTAGAGATATTCCTGGGTGCAAGCTTAAATACAATTGCCCAGATGGCTTCTCACTCCAGACAAAGGCAACTGGCTACCTATTTCAAGGAAATGGCAACAAAGGCCCAGTTATCTGAAAAAGTTTCTGCAGGCTTTGGGCTTCATGGCATCTTGCATCTTACTAATTCCATATGCAAGACTGCATATGAGGAAAATTCAGTGGTACCTAAAAAGTGTCTGGATACATTGCTACAGCCTGGAAACTATGATTACTCTAATTCCCTGCCTGCAGCAGGAATTTCGATGGCGGGCAAAGGCTTGTTACCAAAACAAGGGACAGCCATTCTCACTACCCCCAGCCAGGCAGAGCCTATCGACAGATGCATCAGATTATGCCTGAGGGGCACACATGGCAGGAAGAGGCATTCAGGGCACCTAGTCCACAAACCAAAACCATCTACATAACAAAGATGCTAGCTGTTGAAATTGCCCTCACAGCCTTCAAGGACCTACTTCATCCAGGACAACTGATGGACAACACGGTCATGGTACATTAACAGGCAGGGGGGCACTCATTCTTACCCCCTTGTGCAGAATAGCCACGGCTTTATGGGGCACAGCATTGACTTACCAAGTTAATCTGCAGGCACAGTTCTTGCCAGGAAAGGAAAATACTTTGGCAGACGAACTAAGCAGAAACCTTATGGATCCCCACGAGTGGCACCTGGATCCACAAGTCTAAAGCATGATGATGAAATGGGGACGTCCAGACATCTGTTAGCCTCTCCAAAACAATCAACTAAAAATATTCTGCACAGACTTATCACAGACAAGCTTGGAAAATGGATGCCTTATCTTTCAACTGGACAAATCTATCAGTATATGCCTTTACTCACTGGTTACACTGGGATTTGAACCCAGAGATAGGAGAACAGTCACAGCTGTAGTGCTTACCAAGTTGATATCAAAGCACATCAGCTCTTCTCCCCAAGGTACTCCTAAAGGGGTCCGGCAGGAAAAACCAAAAGTGATTTTGATTGCCACAGACTGGCCGCGCCAGTAATGGTATCCGATCTTAAGAAACTTGTCCCATTGCCCAGCCTGGACCTTACCTCTAATACCTCTACTGTCCCAGCAAAACAATCAGATTCTGCACAGCCAACTCAGGACCCTAAATCTGGCAGCATGGCTGATGTAGCCATACAAACCACACCTCTCAGTAAAGCTGTGATGGATGTCATTTTAGAAGCCAGAAGGTCTAGTACTAGAAAATCCTATGCTGGGAGATGGAAGAGATGTTGCGCTTGAAACCAAGCTCAAGGAACTGATACAGCTGTCCCAAATATTCCTCAGATTTCCCAGTATTTAACTGGGATGCTGGACAAAGGCCTATCTTTTTCAATTAAAATCCATGCTTCTGCCATTTCGGCTCATTACAATACAGAGCCACCACTCTTTTCCCATCCTTTAAAGCAAAACTTAAGGCCTCCAAGGAGAACGCCAGTACCTGCATGGGACCTCAACTATGTCTTAGAAAAACTCACTACCTCCTTTTGAACCAGCTGCTACTGTGGACATAAAGTTCTTATCTTGGAAAACAGCTCTGCTCCTAGCAATAACTTGTGCAAGACTAGTTTCAGAGCTACAGGCTCTCATGGTTGTGGAACCAGTTATCATTTTCTGTCCAGACAGGGTGTCTGAGAACAAACCCTACATTTATGCCTAAGGTGGTATCCAGTATTGCCCTTAACCAAACAATTCATTTGCCAACCTTTTATCCAAACCCACAGAACAAGGGGGAGAAAATTCTGCATTCTTTGGACATACACAAACAACTTAGATTCTACTTGGACAAAACTAAAGTTTTCAGAAAGAGCAATTACTAGTGGCATATGCCACAGCATCACAAGGAAAGGCAGTCTCCAAGCAAACCATTTCAAAGTGGATAGGTCACTGCATTCGTTTCTGCTACTCACAGTATGGCAAACCAGTGCCTAAGGGCATTAGGCCACATTCAACCAGAGCTGCAGCAACTTCTGCAGCCTTTCTCAGGGGAGTACCAACCAGACATTTTGGAGGCTGCTACTTGGAGTTCAGTGCATACCTTTACAAAACGTTACAATCTGCCTCTACTCTAAATCCAGGGAAGGTTTTGCCACTGCAGTTCTGCAGGGCCTCATAGCCACTCCAAATGCTGTTTAGCCCCCCAACCATAGCTTTGGGACTCAACTCAAATGTAATGACTGCAGCAATGAAACACTAAACATAGTGCAGTTGTGTACACGTACCATAAATGTAGATGTTAGTGCATTCACTGTTGCAGTCCAGGTTACCCTCCTGCCATCCCCCTAATTTTTGCTGGAACTGATCTTTACTTCTCTAATCTATACAACCTAGGTGGTGTATTTGCTTATAGATGAAGATAAAGCTTATTTTGGTGCATGTATGTATTTTACTTGCATAATTTTAGCCTACCTTTTTGGGGCACCTGACATCTGGGGCAAGAAAAACTAAATAAAATGGCGTCGGCTGCATCTTTTTATACCCCTGACGTCAGGGAAGAGGCAACAGCAACCAACGCAAGACCCAAGACTTTGGAATTCAGGCCGACTGAGGGCAACCTGCCAGCAGGATAACCCAAATGTAATGACTGCAACAGTGAATACACTCTAACATCTACATTTATGGTAAGTGTACACAACTGTACTTTCTTGCATCTGCTGGGTCTTATGGCAGCCACCGTTCCTACGCTTCCCCTAGCCAGGATGCACATGAGGAAAATTCAGTGGTACTTGAAGAATGTATGGTCTCAGCACAGCCATCCTTTAGACTCCCAAATACTCTTACTTCCTTGTCTGCAGACAAAACTAAGGTGGTGGATACAACACAAAGGAATCCAGGCCTTCCTCTGCCCACACCAGCTCACATAGGTTCGTAGGTAGGTACTAGGCTATCTTCCCAAGGGCATTCATAAGCCTAGCCAGAATGTGTTGGCTTTCACCTCCCTTTTTAGACCAGATTCCTGAGCCTCTGTCCAGCAGGGCCATGTAAGTGATCCCATGAGTAAATTTAAGATTTCCCAGCCACTCATCAAGATTTCTCTTGAAGAGGGTCAGCGAGGGGCTCTTTCTAACATGGGCTGGGATTCTATTCCAGAGCGAGGGAAGCCTTTGGGATATCAATCTATCCCTCCAGCATGTCCTTTTTATTGTGCTAAGGTTTAAATCCCTGGAGCGTTTAGCTCTAATGGATTTGGTTTTCTTGGTGGAGCATGTCCAACAATTCCGAGTTAGACATGGCATTGTACATCAGGCAGAGATCGCCTCCGATTAAGCAGTAAGCAACTGAGTAGAGCTGGAGTTTCTTTAGTCGAGCTGCATAGGGCATCTGTTTAAGGCCCACGATCCTCTTGGTGAGGTATGTTTGAGGACTCCAGCTGTTTCAGGTGTCTGGTAAGGTACATCCGAAATGGGGCATTGTACTCAATTATGGGCCTGATGAGTAGAGGGCACAATGACCTCTCTTGATGTAGATGTGAACCCTTTTGTGATTAGGTGAGCTATATAGAAGGTTTTTCTAACCACTTTGGCTATGTGATTATCAAAGGAGAGGTTACTATCTACTTCGGTCCCTAGATCCCTAATTACTACTTTCATATTTAGTGGATTACCTCCTATGTGGTAGTTTTGGCACTTTGTTTTCCCCAAAGGGGATGACTATGCACTTTTTGGCATCTGGCTCCAGGTGCTTCGGATCTGGGCTGGGGGGGCTACTATAAAGGGATTCATGGTACAAGCACCATGGCAGACATCCCTTCAAAAAAGCGCATCAATGTCAGGAAAATGGCAATGGTTCCATTAGCTCTGAAGGCCTTTCTCCCTATCCTTCAGCCAGGCCCGCTGCTAATCTTCCAGACATCACCACGGTCATGTGGTACTTAAGCAATCAGGGGGACCAGGTCCTACCTCCTGTGCGGCTGGCAATGCAAATTTGCGAGTTAGCTTCACAGAATGTATCCCTACAAGTAACATAATCCCCTTTCCCGGACAACCAGCAGGCAGATGTCCAAAGCAGATCATTCTCCCTACATCACAAGTGGATTTTACACAGGGAAGTTTTCCTAGACATTGTCCATCGATGGGATAACCCTCAAACTTGTTTTCCTCCCCCCTGAACAGACAACTGACAGATTTCTGAACAAAACATCACTCTCCAGTAGCTTGGAGATAGGACACCTTCAATATCTCATGGAACGGGCTCTTTCTGTATGCCTTTCCACTCCTCCCTCTCATTCAGAAAGCAGTCATGAAGGTCTGGAGAGACATGCCAAAAATATTGCTTAACTCCCTGCTGGCCAAGGCAGCATTGGTTCCCCCTTCAGTCGCTTACCAAGGGCAGTCACCACAAATTACCTCAAGGTAGACCTACTCGCACAACAGAAGGTAAGTCTCATCCATCCACACCTAGAGATGCTGAACTTAACACTAAGGGTGATAACCTTCTAGTACCCTTCAGACACTGCTACAGAGGACGTGTTCTCTATCCTGCAGGAGGCTAGGAAACCTAATACAAGGACAACTTAAATTTCTTAACTGGCAGAAATTCTCCATATGGTGTCCCCAAAGACATAAGGACCCCCTTTTAGCGGATGTCCCTTTAGTCTTGGGTTGTGTGTGATTAAAGCAGACCTTTCATACTCTGCTGTGAAAGTACCCCTTTGCTATCTCTGCCTACCTACCTCTGGAACCTCCTTTACTCTCCAGGTTGGATGTAAAATTGTTCTTAAAGGCATCTTACACGACCTCCCAGAAAACCTACTGCACCACCCTGGGACCTGAACTATATTCTGGAGAACCTGGCTACCTCCATTTGAACCAGCCACTTCTGCATCACTGCAGATGTGCACATGGAAAACAGTCTTGCTGGTAGCCCTCACTTCTGCAGGAAGGGTGTCAGAGCTTCAGGCAATCATGGCATGCCTCCTTACACTAACTTCCATAAAGATAGGGTGACCCTGTGCACCAATCCCTCCATGCTTAAAGTGGAAAGCTTAAAGTGGAAAATGAATTTCACTAAACCAATCCATTCACTTAGCATACTTTATCCTCTCCTCAGAATGACAGAGAATACTACACTCCTTAGCTGTTAAGACCATTAACATTGCATCTGGACAAAACCAAGGCCATCAGAAAATTAAACCAACTCTGTTTCTTTCCACCCCAGAGCTCTGGGGAAAGCAGTCTCCAAACAGACTATTTCCTTTTGGCTCAGAAATACCATTTTTTTTCTGCTGCGCATACCACAGAAAGGCCCTGAATCAGAGGATTAGGCCCTATTCTGCTAGAGCAGCAGTTTCTTCCAAAGCCTTCCTCAAAGGCTTTAACACTGCTACCATCCTTGAATTAGCCACCTGGTCCACTGCATATCTTCACCAAACATTACAAACTGGACCACATCTCCAGAGCCAGAACAGGTTTTGCTAGGGCAGTCCTGCAAAGATTTCTGTAATCTGCTACCTTTTCCTGCACCCTTCCTCCTCCCTGAGCTATGGTACTCTCCCACAGTATGATTACTGCAACATGAGAATAGAAGGACATGGGATAGTTATATACAATCTTACCATAACTATAGATGTCGTTTTCAGTGTTGCAGTATTCCTTCCTCTCTCCTGACCCCCTTCTTAACTTATTAACCCCGAGTACCTTCTCATGGCACCCGTGTGCTTAACACACCATGCGAAGATACTAATTGCATGCTGTTACCCCTGAGTGCCTTCCACAAGTGAGAAACACTTGAAGATTTGTAGCTGAGCTTAACGAAAAACATGCTGAAATCATAACTGAATGTGTAAAGTACCTTATAGTTAAGACTCTGCGTGTTTTTGTTAGTCACATTTAAGTTCTTGTAGAAAATCATGTTTAAAGTTCTTGATAAAGCAAGTGGTGGCAGCCAATTGGATTCTTGCAATCCAAGCCACCACATGCGTCACACACCTCTGTCTTGGAAACGGATGAATAAGGTGCCCCATAAAAAGTTTAGAAGGTAAGCAAATTACTCTAGAGCTGCCCTTGTTTTATGAAAGAAGCTTCTTAGAAGACTGAAAAAAAAAAGCACTCCCGTTAGATGTGAAAACAAAAGTAATTTCCTATACCTGAATAGCCTGTTTCCAAAATACAGAAATGTGTCCTCCAGCCAAAACCCACAAAAATACACTAATCAAATTTCACGGTCACATATAGCTAAGAATTAATCAACAGATGCGTTGTAGATATGGCACCTCCATCCTTTTACAGGACGGACTGAGGTATGTTAGCAGCTAGATCATATTCAAAATATATGGCAATCTGCAGCTGGACAGTCAGCTATGACTTGCAGGGTGGCCACTGTTTCTGCCAAAGTGCCAAACAATGAAGCATGGTGCAGTTAAAGAAATGCTACCACAGAACTGTTGCATTCTGATCTTTGACAACAGAAAGTTGAAACTTGCCACTCAGCTGGAGTTGGCCACAGACTTGTGAAGCAAGAGAGCAAATACCTGAATAATCACCCACAGGGATATTTGGATACGCTGAGAAAGAAGGCAGCAGGTACATTTAGCACTTGACTCCTGTCGAAGGTGCTTCAAGTCCCCTTTCACAAAGTATGAACTGCAATATTCCGAAAGCAATTAGCCAGTGTTGGTAACACTGGCAGTTAAGTGTTGGGTATGATCCACAGAATACTATTCAACACCTGTCAAATGTTCCTCTTTTTTTTTTTCCACAGTAGATAATTGCAGTAATAAACATCGGCACCAGAACCCAATTTGACTTCATGCCAGACGTAATAGTGATAGAATTTTAAGAGAACACGGGGGAGTTCATGCTGAAAACTTATCAGCTGTACATAAACTTTACACAACTTTCGCAAACTTGATCCATGGGTGCCAGAACTGTAGGGCATTGGGGGGGGGGGGGTTGAGCTTTTTGCGTACAAGCAGATAATCCTTTATTTAAAAGATGCATTTGAATACTATTTTTTTTAAACCAGACAACCACGAACTCAAGCAAGTGACTAAACTATGCAGCTGCCAATGCCTTCCATTCCGTATTAGTGGCTGCATAGTTGCTTGCTTACTTTCTATAGTGCATCACTTTAATCTGCATATAAAGTATGATGTTCTTCGTCTCACATTGCTGCAGTCATAACCTGCGGGTAGTCCGCTGTCCTCGGTCGGCCCGAATACCAAAGTGTTAGGCTGGCGTCGGTCATGGGCGCTCAGAGCTGACGTCAGTACGCCGTAGTACTTAAGCGCATGACCGACACCATATCCTCAGTCTTTCTTGCCACGTGGTCCGAAGCAGAAGCAGCGTTTGCAAGTGCCGTTCGACGTTCTGAAATTTTCGTTTTTCGAGTTTCAGACCGAAGACCAAGTTGGGCTAAGTACCCCGTTGGGGAATATTTATGTCTTTTCTTGCTTCTGTTAATCCGGATGTCAGAAAAAGTTAACTGCATTTCTTGTGGGAAACAGATACCTCATAGGGACTATCACTCTCTCTGTATTCCTTGCTTGGGGCCTGAGCACGACGTAGTCAGGTGTCGCTTTTGCGCTAGATTTAATAAGCGCACCATAAAACGTAGATTAGACTGTGCTAGGCTTGTTTTCGGTAAGCGGTGTAACTGCAACATGCCGTCGGATCCTCCGACGCCCGCTACCGCAAAAAAGCGAAAAGATAAATCTTTAAAGTCTAAACCGGATGAGTCGTCCGTTGCGGACGCCGGTTCTATGGAATCTACGGTTGAATCTGTGGATCCAGCCGAGTTATCGGCTGAATCCCAAGGGGAAACTTTATTACAGGAGTTGGCCTCTCAGGAGTTAGGTCAGGCCGAGGGGGCTTCTCAAGTTTCTGTGGTTCCATCCTTACAAAAGGTTATTAGGCCTTCTACTTCTGTTACTAAAGGCCCTGCTAAGGCTAGACCTGGTCTTTCTGGTACAAGCCACAGCCCTAGTACTTCGGGCTCTGTTCCTAAAAAACATATGTTGAAAATGGCAGAGGATTTGATTACTTTGATTAGGGGTTCTATGCCCCTCCAGAGAAGAGGCCTAGGGTGGAGACAGATTGAGGGATTGGAGCATTCCTCAGATTACTCTGAGTCCTCAGCTGAGGATATTCAGGATTTTCCTCCCTATTCTGATTCGGATGCAGAGGATTCCTGTCCTTCTGCTTCTCCTCCAGAGGATTTTTCCTTTTCTGAAACCTTGCACTCCATGAGGGAGCATTTCAAGTGGGAAGGTCAGGATTTCTCAGATTCTCGTAAGAGGCTTAGGGAATTTTTGTTTTTGCCACAATAGACCTTTGGCTATTCCCCCTGTTTTAGATGTTGTTCAGGATGTTTTTTCTGAAGCGTCCCTTAATCCCGATTCTTTACCCCCTGCCCCTGTCAAGCCAGACAGGTATTACAGAGTTCCAGAGGCACATAAATATTTGTATAAGAGTCCTAGAGCTGACCGAAACTATTATCAAAGGGCCTAAGGGTGTCAGGGCTTCTGTAGTTAAGAATCCAGTTCCTCTGGATAAAGATTCTAGAGCTTTGGATAGGTGGGGTGAAAAGGTGTATACCTCCTCCACGTTAGCTATGAGGGCTTTAAATTGCCAGTTTCATTTGCTGAAGTATCAGAACTTTCTGTTAGGTCAGTTGAAATCTAAGGTAGATGCTTTATCTGAGGGTATAGAGTGTAAGGAATTGCAGGACTTAGTTCATGCTTCAGATCAAGTTGGTAAGCATTCCTTGCAGTGTGGCTTCGATGCTCTTCAGGCTTCTTCTAGGGTGGCTGCTACTGGTTCAGATATTCGTAGACATGTCTGGCTTAAGGATCAAAATTTGTCAGAGCATGTTAAAGCTCGAATTTTAGATGCTCCTCTTCAATCTGAAGTTCTTTTTGGCTCTCCTGTGGAGTCAGTTTTGAAAAAGATGGAAGACAAAGCTAAGTCTATGCAAACGGTTAAGGAATTTTTGCAAGTGCAGCCCCCTAAGTTTAGCAGGAATTGGCCTGCAAGAGGATGGTCTTACCCTTCTTCGGATTTTCAGTCTAAGGGCAGGTCTAGACGTGGTAGGGGCAGGGCTCACGCTCAGGGTTCTTTCAGACCTAGGACTTGGAGTTCTCCTGCACAATCTTCTGGTGAGGGAAGGGGTCAGCCTTTTCGTAAACAGACCCAATGACCTGTATCTCCAGCTGCCAGATTCTTCCTGTCTGGCAGCTCCTCTAGGAGTAAAGTTGGCACTTTTCAAACAAAATTGGCATTTGGTCACCCAGGACAAGTGGGTGTTGGACATAATAAATCAAGGCTACAAGTTTTATTTTCACACTTTTCCTCCTTTCAAAGGCATGCCAGATGTACCTCCTCAGCAAAGGCTGGAGGCTCACGAACAAATTTCTTTGCTTTTGGATATGGGGGCAATCCAGGTGGTTCCTCAGTCAGAAGTAGGCCTAGGGTTTTATTCTCGCCTATTCCTTGTGCCAAAGAAAGGAAGCACTTGGAGACCAATTCTGGATTTGTCCATTCTCAATACATACCTAGACATTCCAAAGTTCAAGATGTTAACATTACAACAACTTCTGCCTCTGCTAGGCAAAGATCTCTGGATGGTAACTCTGGATCTCAGAGGCTTATCTTCACATTCCTATCAGGCCCAGCTGCAGGAGATTCCTGCATTTTCGGGCTGGTACTTTTAATTATCAGTTCTCTGCATTGCCCTTTGGCTTATCTACTGCGCCCAGGGTGTTCACACAGGTTCTGGCTCCTGTAATAGCTTTCTTAAGACTGAGGGGAATACAAATTTATCCTTATCTGGACGATTGCCTGATTCTTGCTCAAGACAAAGACAAGTTACTTCAACATCTGCAGTATGTAATGGCAGTTTTAAGGTGCCTAGGGTATTCTGTGAACGAAACAAAGTCCAGTCTAGTACCCTCTCAAGACATGTGCTTTCTGGGTGTGAGACTGAATACAGCCTCTCAGATGGCTTTTTTGACCCCGGACAAAGAAATCTTCACCTATACTTCCAGCAATTATCAGTAATGTCCAGGCTGACTGCAAGGACAGTCCTTCAAGCCTTGGGGTTCATGGCATCTTGCATTCTGGTACTTCCCAATGCCAAACTGCATATGAGGAAGCTACAGTGGTATCTCAAAAGTGTATGGACTCAACACTGCCACGATTTGGACACTGTCATTCAGATAATACCTTGCATCCAGAAGGAATTCTTGTGATGGGCTCAGGAATGTCCCCTAAACAAGGGACTCTGTGACCCGACCAGAGGAGAGTCAGATCTTAACGACGGATGCTTCAGACCTGGCTTGGGGAGCACACTTCAATGGGAAATGGATTCAAGATACGTGGCCTCCCAGACTACAGCATTTGCATATCAACATGAAGGAGATGTTAGCAGTCCAATTTGCCCTGATGGCTTTCAAGGACCTACTTCAACCAGGACAGGTGTTGATTCAAACAGACAACACAACAGTCATGTGGTACATCAACAAGCAGGGGGGAGCCCATTCTTACCCTCTTTGCAGACAAGCTATGATATTGTGGGAGACTGCTCTAAGTTTGCACATCACTCTTCAAGCACGGTTTCTGCCAGGAGCACAGAACTCCTTAGCAGATGTATTGAGCAGACAAATTGTGGATCCCCACGAGTGGAAATTGGATCCTCACGTTTTCCAACAGTTGACAGTGGCTTGGGGAACTCCAGACATAGATCTGTTGGCTTCTCCACTAAATTTCCAACTTCCAAAATTTTGCACAGATGTTAAACCCAAAAGCTTGGAAGGTGGATGCGCTCTCTTTCAGTTGGAACAACCTTCACGTCTATGCTTTCCCTCCTCTGCGCTTCCCAAGGTACTCTTGAAAGTCAGGCAGGACAAGCCTTGCATGATTCTAATAGCTCCAAATTGGCCACGCCAGCATTGGTATCCTCTGCTGAGGAGTTTAGTTCAGGAGCCTCCTTGGCCTTTGCCACCGATTCCTCACCTGTTGTCTCAGTCAAGCAATCATTTGCTCAATGTCAGGGTACAGTCCCTGCATCTAACAGCCTGGCGTATTCTGTTTTAGACTCTGGGGGGTCTCAGCTTCCTCCACAGGTTTTGAATGTCATTTTGGAAGCCAGACGGCCTAGTACATGCTGATAAGTGGAGGAGATTTTTTCTTTGGAGCACAGCAAAGAGCTTTGATGTCTCAGTGCCTAATTTAAGTTTTACACTACAGTACCTGACTGAATTGCTAGACAAGGGTTTGTCTTTTTCCTCCGCGAAAGTTCATGCTGCAGCCATTTCTGCTCACTATGATTGTGACCCTCCTTTATTTTCTCATCCTTTGTTTAAACAATTTCTAAGAGGGGCAAAAAACATAAGACCCCCACGTAGAGCTCCTACTCCTTCCTGGGATCTCAATTTTGTGTTGGAAAAGCTTACTTTACCTCCTTTTGAACCTGCGGCTACGTCTGAGTTAATTTTTTTGTCTTGGAAGACTGCTTTTTTGTTGGCCATTACGTCTGCTAGAAGGGTATCTGAATTACAGGCTCTCATGGCAGTTGAACCCTTCCTGATATTCCATAAGGATAGGGTGTCCTTGCGTACTAGCCCTACTTTTATGCCTAAAGTTATTTCTAATGCGGCCTTAAACCAGTCTATTCATTTGCCTACTTTTTATGCTGATCCCCAAAATAAGGGGGAAAAAGTCTTGCATTCTTTGGATATTCACAGGCAGTTACGCTATTATTTGAGCAGAACTAAAGAGTTCAGGCAGACTCAACAGTTATTTCTTTTGCTTTGGGTTCACAGGGGAAAGCTGTTTCAAAGCAAACTATTTCTAAGTGGATTGGCCATTGTATTGCCTTTTATTCTCATCATGGAAAGGATGTTCCTGCTGGGATCAGACCTCATTCCACTAGGGCTACTGCCACATCTACTGCCTTTTTAAGGGGGGTAGCTACTAAGGATATTTTGGAGGCAGCTACTTGGAGTTCAGTACACACTTTTACTAAACATTACCATCTCCCTCTTTATTCCAAGTCTAGGGCTGGGTTTGCCACTGCAGTTTTACAGGGCTTGTTAGCAGCTCCTAATGCTTTTTAGTTTCCAGCCTCCCTTTACCTTTGCTTTGGGATTCTACCCACAGGTTATGACTGCAGCAATGTGAGACGAAGAACATAGTACAGTTTTGTACCTACCATAAATGTAGATGTTAGAGGATCCACATTGCTGCAGTCCAATTTTCCCTCCCTCCTTCCCCTCTATAGTTTGGGGTTGCTGTGTTTCTTTTGGGATAATTATTATTTTCTATATGTGGGTTGTTGGGTACTTTCTATATTTGCTATGGCCTTTCCTTTTTAGGCCTTCTGACATCTGGGGCAAGAAACACTGAGGATATGGCGTCGGTCATGCTCTTAAGTACTACGGTGTACTGACGTCCGCTCTGAGCGCCCATGACCGACGCCAGCCTAACACTTTGGTATTCGGGCCGACCGAGGACAGCGGACTACCCACAGGTTATGACTGCAGCAATGTGGATCCTCGAACATCTACATTTATGGTAGGTACAAAACTGTACTTTCCACCTTCACATGGAGGGCTCTCATGTTTACTTTCTATCCTACATTGTGGTATGAATTTGAGCAGAGTTGAGCAATGCTGTCTGCATATTCAGGGAGTCTTCCTTTGGGTGTCTGCATCTAAACTTTTGACTAATTTGTCTGCAACTAGCAATATGAAGGGCGTAATCAGTTGAAGTCATGCATATTACACATGTACTTGCTGTTAAATGACTAAACAGAACTTGTAATTGAAATTCTGTTCATTTAATAGTAAGTAGTATAATTTGCAACTAAATCATATGCAGGCAGCATCTAAGAAACTGCAGCTCTCAGTGAAAGAGTTCACTAAAGGAGAGAAACTGTTTCTGTAAATATCTGGCGCCTAGTCGGCAGGCAGGGCACTGCAGGATCTGCTTGTGCAGTTAGAGAAAGGTTGCATGAGGTACAGATGCCAAGAGGGAAAATGTGCTGAGGTAGCCTTAGGGGTGAGAATGCAAGGTCCAGTTGAGGGGTTCATAGATCTCTGATAGCTATGAAGTGCATGTGCATTAGTGCTGCTCTTTAGGATTGTAGTGCGCCTTGCCTTCCCTTCACAATTGACATATTTGCCGTTTTTTCCAATATTTGAATATTGTAAAGTAAAAATAGATGTGGGCAGTGATTACATTTATTATGTCAAGGAAATATTTGAATTGTATTGCTGGATTTGTGAAATGAAATTGGGTAATTTTGCATTTGAGATCTTTTCTCATCTGAGAAGATACAACTCTACATTGCAGGGAAGAGTGCAAGCTGCATGGGTTTTACTAGGGCAAGATTAGGGTGGATGTTAATAACTGTTGTAACTTTAAAAAGGCTAATAAGATGCGTTAACTGCCATGTAGGCCTGCAACTTAAGAACTTGATAGATTCATTGGCTCCAGTAGAATGAGTCAGCAGTGCTGAAGTATTGGAATGTTAATTAATTTAGTTTATAGTATTGTCTAGGAATGAGAAATGCTATCTCATAAAAATAGAGGTAACTTTGGATAGAAACTGTATGGTCTGGAATGAGAGAGTAAGAAAGAATTGAAGGGTTGGATGTCTAGGCATCCATTATGATCATGTGAGTGGTTGGAGGGAAAGGAAAATAAGGTGAATAAAACCTTTCTTTTCCACTTTTTCTTTTTCTTCAGTTATCAGCGAGGAACCTCAGAAATGGCTTGTCTGCGATTCTTTAAGCTAGGTTGACAATTGTTTTCAGACACCATTTATTTCATTTCTCTTAATTTTTTTCCAGAAGGTGAAACTGTTGTGATGAAAAATAGTTGGCTCAATGGTCCGCTGCTGTGCATGCATCGCTTACCCTTGTAGTACATGTTTATCTCCTCTGAAGGGTGGTACGTTCAGGATTGCAGCACCTCCATTCCAGTTACAGTAGATATCTTTGTCATATGAGCTCTTCCCTAGAGACATTTAAATGTCCAGCAGACAAAGAATGGGTTTTTGAGTTGTGGTTCTTCACAGGAGGTTGCTAGGCTAATGGCCATGGGGGTCTTACAAGCCTAGCCTAAAGTTTATCCCCCAAAACAAACCTGTCAGCACCT